>NW_026636107.1:0-219 GCF_028554395.1 Pezoporus wallicus | reverse complement strand
TTCATTCTGTGCTCACTGCGTTGCTGCGCAGCAATGAGCAGGCTCTGGACTGATTCCATTCAAATGCTTTTCCTGTATGAAAGTGAGCAGTGAAAGCAACGATGGAGGCACCAATATAAAGGGGATTGTGTGCTGAACAGGTCCAGCACCATCTTTCAATCCTGGCTCTTCTGCTGTGGGAGCAGAGGCCAAAAGTTCGTGCTGTCCTCACTGTGCTGC
>NW_026636106.1:0-2185 GCF_028554395.1 Pezoporus wallicus | reverse complement strand
GTATGGGGGGCAATGGGGTATGGGGGTAATGGGGTATGGGGGGCAATGGGGTATGGGGGTAATGGGGTATGGGGGGCAATGGGGTATGGGGGTAATGGGGTATGGGGGGCAATGGGGGGTAATGGGGTATGGGGGGCAATGGGGTATGGGGGGTATGGGGGGTAATGGGGTATGGAGGGGTATGGGGGGCAATGGGGTATGGGGGGGGTATGGGGGGCAATGGGGGGCAATGGGGGGCAATATGGGGCATATTGGGGGGTAATGGGGTATGGGGGGCAATGGGGTATGGGGGGAATGGGGTATGGGGGGCAATGGGGTATGGGGGGTATGGGGGGGAATGGGGTATGGGGGGAATGGGGTATGGGGGGCAATGGGGTATGGGGGGTATAGGGGGGAATGGGGTATGGGGGGCAATGGGGTATGGGGGGTATGGGGGGGAATGGGGTATGGGGGGCAATGGGGTATGGGGGGTATGGTGGTCAGTGGGGGTCAACTGGGGTGAATGGGTATCAACGGGTATCAATGGGTGTCAGTGCTTGTCAATGTGGGTCAACGGGTGTGAATGGATGTCAATGGGGGTCGATGGGGGTCAATGGGGGTCGATGGGTGTCAACGGGTGTGAATGGATGTCAGTGGGGGTCGATGGGGGTCAGTGGGTGTCAATGGATGTCAACGGGTGTCAATGGGTGTCAATGGGTGTCGATGGATGTCAATGGGGGTCATTGGGTGTCAATGGGGGTTGATGGGTGTTGAGGAATGTCAATGGGTGTCAATGGGTGTCAATGGGGGTTGATGGGTGTCGATGGATGTCAATGGGTGCCAGTGGGGGTCAATGGGGGTCAATGGATGTCAATGGATGTCAGTGGGTGTCAACTGGGGTCAATGGGTGTCAATGGGTGTCAATGGATGTCAACGGGTGTCAATGGGTGTCAATGGATGTCAGTGGATGTCAATGGATGTCAACGGGTGTCAACGGGTGTCAATGGGTGTCGATGGGTGTCAATGGATGTCAACGGGTGTCAATGGGTGTCACTGGGTGTCAATGGATGTCAACGGGTGTCAGTGGGTGTCACTGGGTGTCAATGGGTGTCAATGGATGTCAACGGGTGCCAATGGGTGTCAATGGGTGTCAATGGGTGTCAATGGGTGTCAATGGGTGTCAACGGGTGTCAATGGGTGTCAATTGATGTCAACGGCTGTCAATGGGTGTCAACGGGTGTCAATGGGTGTCGATGGATGTCAACGGGTGCCAATGGGTGTCACTGGGTGCCACTGGGTGTCAATGGATGTCAACGGGTGTCAGTGGGTGTCACTGGGTGTCAATGGGTGTCAATGGATGTCAACGGGTGTCAATGGGTGTCACTGGGTGTCACTGGGTATCACTGGGTGTCAATGGGTGTCAACGGCTGTCAATGGGTGTCAACGGGTGCCAGTGGGTGTCACTGGGTGCCCCTGGGTGTCCATGGGGGCTCCCATGGGTGCCTCCCCCGCAGTACCTGAGCTGTTTGACCACGTCGCGCTCCGTCACCGACAAACTCGCCTTCGATGTGGGGCTGCAGGAGGACGCGGCCGGTGAGCGGCGCGGCCGGGGCACTTTGGGTCCGGTTCAGGCCGGTTTGGGTCCGGTTCAGGTGGTTTTGGGTCTGTTTGGGCAGTTTTGGGTCGATTTCAGGTGGGTTTGGGTCCATTTCAGGCGGTTTTGGGTCTGTTTGGGCAGTTTTGGGTCCATTTCAGGTGGGTTTGGGTCCATTTCAGGCGGTTTTGGGTCTGTTTGGGCAGTTTTGGGTCCATTTCAGGAAGTTTTGGGGCAGTTTTGGGTCGATTTCAGGCAGTTTTGGGGTCGATTTCAGGCAGTTTTGGGTCCATTTCAGGCGGTTTTGGGTCTCTTTGGGCAGTTTTGGGTCTGTTTGGGTGGGTTTGGGTCCGGTTCAGGCGGGTTTGGGTCCAGTTCAGGTGGTTTTGGGTCTCTTTGGGCGGTTTTGGGTCCATTTCAGGCGGTTTTGGGTCTGTTTGGGCAGTTTTGGGTCGATTTCAGGAAGTTTTGGGGCAGTTTTGGGTCGATTTCAGGCAGTTTTGGGGCAGTTTGGGTCATTTTTGGTCGGTTTTGGGTGGTTTTGGGTCATTTTGGGGTCATTTTTGGGCAGTTTTGGGTCAGTTTTGGGTCAGTTTTGGGTCATTTTTGGGC
>NW_026636105.1:0-21802 GCF_028554395.1 Pezoporus wallicus | reverse complement strand
GAGCTGATTGTAGCCTAATCCTCTGCCCTGCAGGCATTTACAAAGCCCTGAGCAAGAATTCGCTTTCTTTCCTCCTCCCTTCCCTCTGTTATTTAGAGACGGGATTATTGTTTTTCTTCTCATAACAGCCTCTGCAGTTTCATTTTAAGGCTTTTATTTTCCTCTCACACACACATCCACAGATACACACACAAAATAAATAGAAAAGGAAGCAGCAAAAAGCAGAAACGGGGGGGGGAATAGAGAGTGGAGCTTTAAAAACAATAATAAGAATCATAGCACTATCTGAGGAGCAAAGATAGTAATAAAAGCAAAAAGCTGAGCCCATCACACGCAAACTCAACAGAGCTCAAAGCCAAACGGGGTCTCACGCATATTTTCCGTGCTCAAGGTAAGTAATACGACGGCGGCTCCGCCATGCCGTGCATCGCATTGCATCGTACCGCGCTATCGCTTTCTCCCGTTTCCTTCTCCTTTTTTTTTTTTTTTTTTTTTTAAAGTGCCTCTTCAAACTAACTTGGCTCTTGGCTCTGGAGGAGAAGCGGCGGAGGGGTGGTTTGTTGTTTGTGCTTTTTTGTTTTTTTTTTTTTTGTGTGTTTTTTTTTAAACTATAGGACCCATTTGCAGCCGCCCAGCTTTGATAGTGCCTTGTCTCTGTGTGTATGCTTGGGTTTTCTCCGCTCCAGTATGGGCCGCGTCTGCGGAGCCCCGCGGCCCGGAGTGCCCACGTTGCCGCCCCGGCTCTGAAGACAACATCCAAGCTCCAGCGCGGCGGAGGTAGTGCGGCTCTCTCCGCGCTCTTGCATGGTACAGCGGAGCCGCGGGGGTCGGGCGGGCGGTGCGCGTGGCAGCGCAAAGTGGGGCGCGGGGGCTGGCGGCGTGGAGGCTCGGCACAAAGGGAAGGCAGGCGACAATGGGGAGCGGCGCGTATGGAAAATACGGGCGGGCTGTGAAAGAAACTGGCGCCAGTAAGAGTGGAAGGCTTGTTTTGGGGTAGACTTCAAACCACTCTAGGCTATAGTTTGCATTTCTGCTCCTGCATGCGATGTGGCACACTTCTGCAAAATTAATATATTAGCCTGGCTAATGCTCACCACCAGTGGCTGCGCGGAAAATGTGAAGGAGAGGGGATTCGGGGCTGGCTTTTTTGTTTTGTTTTTCTTTTTCCTTTTTTTTTTTTTCTTGCATTCATCTAAGACATCTGTCTTGTTATGTGGGAATAAGTAAATGACGCCATGTTGTGGGATTTGTTTCCGTTTTGTTTTTTGTTTTGTTTTTTTTTTTTTGTTCTTGAATTTTACCTTTGGGCACACAATGTGTTTTAAAAGAGAAAGGCAGAAGTTGAATGACTGAGTGCGTTGCTTGCTGGTGATTTCCCCGGACATCACGCCTGGAAAAGCGTTTGGGTGACGTGAAACTTGGAGTAAATCGGCTGGAGATAGGCGGGTTGGGAAGGGGAGGTAAAGCCTTTTTTTTTTTTTTTTTTTTTCCCCGAGGGAGCTCCCCCACCTCCACTGTAACAGTTTTGGGCACCATCTCCTCTGTCACTCGGTCTGGTGTTGAGGGAAGCAGCGGGGAGGTGCGTGCACAAATATTTACGGACTTTCGGCGTTGGAGCCGTGGAGGTCCACGGTTTGCAACCCCCCCTTCGCCCTGCTTTGTTTGTAGGCCCGGTTCACGGGGTGAGCGGTTGTCTCTGGGTGTCTCCGGAGGCAGACCCGAGCGGTCGCCATCCCTGGCTGTGTAGAGACAAAGGTAATTGCCGGGTTCGCAGCCGCCGTGTCCCTCCGGTCGCGCCGGCTCTCATGCTGGGTGACTCCAGCCGGTAACCACCCCAGGGTGCTGGGCTGCTGGGGGAGCCTACCCCAGAGCTCTCCTGGGCCTCCTGGCATGGGAATGGAGGTTGCGGGGGGAGGGGGAAGAGGGGGGAGAACGGCTTCCCCCCCTTCCCCCCTCCCGACTCCGTTCTGGGAACAGTCCCGGGGAGCGTGAGCCGGAGTGAAGCACGGAATCAGACTCTACAACTGAGAGGGAGTTATAAAGCAGGTACGTTTATTACGGCGCTGGGTGCAAGGGGAATCACTCCTCCTAACTTGCACACCGAGGGGTTAACCAAGCAGATATTTATTACACACAAGCATTCATATTCATTAGGTTCCCGAGAGTTTGGCGGGGTTATTACAATTAGTTTAGGTACTCATTATCATAAGCACCCTTTTGGCGCTTGCGCACTGCCCTCCGATGGTCTTCAAGATGAATAGTCTTCCTCATGTGGGCAGGGGTCTTCAAGATGAAGTAAGCAGTCTTCCTCAAGGTGCACTTTTCACCTTTGGCACAGTTGAATGCTCTAGTAATCACAAATTAGCTGAAACCAACCCTATCTGCAAGTTTCTGATAGCTGGCAAAGATTTAGAACAGTGTGAGCTTTGTACAAAATTTATTGCAAGCAGAACAGGATAGAGCAGACAAGGAGTATCCAAAGCTAGAAGATGTTCGGGAGTCACTGCCTCCAATCTAACTGATAATTAGAAGTATGGTCACTCATTAGAAGGATGGAAAGAAATAATTTACTCTTGTTAGTAAGACTACTAAATTCTGTTATCACACCACAGACTTACAACACAAACATTGTTCTCTATCTTAGACCTAAGCTAAGTTAAAAGTATCTTAACCCTATGTTTTCCAGGCACTCACTTTCCTTATATTAGGAACAAGATGCCTCATGGCAGGTCCTTAAACCTGCCATTCTTAGCTCATGTCCTAAATGTGCGAAAGAATCAAACAGCATGAGTGAATAATAGCATTAACTTCAGTTGATTTTTATCCTGGCAACAATTAAGAAAAAAAAAGCATTTTTACATCCTTAATTCGTCTTGCTTCCCATCTGTAGTCTTTTAAGTGCCTGCTCCTAGATTTAACTTTGTTCCTCCTTCCAAGCCGCCTCCTTTTTCATTCTCCCTTTTTTTCACTGCCCCTTCCAGTCTGTTGCTGATTTCTTCTCTGCAACCTTTCACCTCCCTTGTCTCCCTATATGTCTGCTCTGTGCGGTTTATTCCTGCTGTATTTTCCCAACATCAAGAGCACTATTGGTTACCATGGCCCCGAGCTGTGTGCAGAGGTGGGAAAGCTTTCTCCGCCCAAAAGTTCTTACACTTTTGAAGCCTTTCTTTTAGTAGGATCTGAAATGTATCATCTAGAGTGTGTATTAAATGAACAGTATTCCTGAAGGCTTTAGAGCAAGAAAGGCAACACCCTGGAAAATTCTGCAGTATTTCAGCATTTTCTGCCCTACTGTTATAGCCCTGGGCACGGAGCTGAATGGAGCTCTTACGGCTCCCTTCTGTTTACATTTTATGGTTAAAATAACAGCTTAGCAAAGAAGCAACTTCGCGGTGAAATGATTCAGTGAAATCATCTCAAGCTGTAGCAGCATAGCTAGTTTAATCACCCCTAGAGAGCTGAACAACTGTGAGCACAATGGGACACAAAATCATTTTGTGTGTAAATGAGCATGGCATTGTGATTATTTCACTTTGCATGGGCAAATAGCTTTTACAAGTAGTACTTATGCAGTTAGCTTAGAAAGGCATGTGATAAACACATAAATGTATTGGCTTTCGCAAATCATAGGTGTGGTTATGTGGATATAACTGTATTTATAACTGTATTATAACTGAGTTTACGAAAACAGAAACAAAGCTCGCTAAAGACACAAGATCAGACAACAAGTTAAAAAGGGCCAGAACTCTTGATCAAAGTGGAGTCACATAGTAAAAGAATTTGTAAAGGTGAAAGAAGGGGGAGACTTGATATAAGGAAAGCTAGTGCCTGGAAAACATAAAGCACTTTTTAGCTTAATTTAGGTTGTAGAAAGAGAACAATATTTATGTTGTAAGTCTGTGGAATTTTGTGGCCCCACTAAACATGAGTTAATTGTTTCACACTAGTCTTCTAAAGTATCTTTAGTTTTAAAGAAAAATGTTTGTGTTGTAAGTCTGTGGTGAGATAACAGGATTTAGTGGCCCCACTAAACAAAAATGAGTTATTTCACACCATCCTTCTACTTATCAGTTAGTTTAGAGACGGAGCCTCCCAAACATCTGCTAGCTTGGGATACTCCTTGTACTCCTCCTGCCCATCCTGCAATAAATTTTGCAGGAAGGTCACACTGTTCTAAATCTTTGGTAGTTATCAGAAGAATTACAGATATGGCTGGTTTCAGCTAGTTGTGTGATTACTGGGGCATCTAACTGTGCCAAAGGTGAAAAGTACACTGTGAAGAAGACTGCTTACTTCATCCTCAAGACCCCTGCCTGCAATCACTGGAGAGCAGTGCGCAGACGCCAAGAGGAGGGGACTTATGATAATAAGTTCCTGAAGCTAGTTATAATATTCCCCGCCTATACGCAGGAATTATGAATATGTACATTACTAATGCAATAGTGAAAGTATATAAACCTGTAACAAATACTAATCAGTTGCTCCTCTGGCTACGGTCATGCGGCCAGCGCTGTTGCCTTTGCTTTATTGACTTTGTCCCTCAATAAAACCTTATTTTCTTGTTTAGAGGAGTGAGTTTGTATTTCACAGGCAAAAACAAATAAGCTGTCTCTGAAAGATCTTTGTGTGTAATGTTGTAAAAAATAAATATTCACATAATTTGGGAATCAGGCTCTTGATTTTGCCTTCAGTAATTCTTCTGATAACTACCAAAGATTTAGAACAGTGTGATCTTTGTGCAAAATTTATTGCAAGCAAAACAGGATGGGCAGACAAGCAGTATCCCAAGCTAGCAGATGTTTGGGAGGCACTGTCTCTAAACTGATAAGTAAAAGGATGATGTGAAATCATTCATTCATGTATAGTGGGGCCACTAAATTCCACAGACTTGCAATGGAAACATTGTTCTTTATCTTCGACCTAAGTTAGGCTAAAAGTTCTTTAACCCTATGTTTTCCAGGCACTAGCGTTTCTTATACCAAGCCCCTTCCCCCCCCCCCTTTACAAATTCTTTTGCTCTGTGACTCCATTTTGCTCAAGAGTTCTGGCCATTTTCAACTTGTTGTCTAATCTTGTGTCTTTAGCGAGCTTTGCAAACTCGTACAGTTATATCCACATAACCACACCTATGATTTGTGAAAGCCAATGCATTTATGTTTATCACAATATGAATCCTTTCCAACCAGGGGAAAAGCTTGTGCTTTTATTCCCCTTCTCCTCCCCTCCCCCAGAAAGCCAGTGGCACCCTCAGTAAGTACAAAAAGCCATAAAAGTTTGAGAACTATTTTAGCTTTCCAGTGATTTTTCTATAATTTAAGTTTTTTTCAACACATGTTCTAGCTGAGAGATGCCAAAAGCAGAGGATTGTTCAAAAGGTCACTCCAGTGAATAGTATAAATTAAATATCTACTGTGAGTATGGCCTCACTGAGAATCTCAGACTCTCTACAGATCAAGGAATTTACTGGTATACTAACATTAAACACAATCCTGAGATAGCAGCAGCGCTTAAATATGCACAAATAGTTTCTGATCACTTGATCTTTAGCTATCTGTGCATGTCTTAAAACTGAAGTATGTATTTCAAGGTAGAAGTATGTATTTCAAGGTAGAAGGTTAAATGTAAGATGCATTTACAGAGGACTGGAAGTCCCTTGATTTAATTTGGAAATTGTAACAAGGGGTGCAGATAAGCCCTAATTAGGCACTTGTTTTGTGAAACTGTGTGAGATTTATTTCTAAGGCAGCTCTGTACCATGCAAGGTCTGCACCTTTATCATTAGTGATAATGGTTGGGGTCCGAACAAAGACAGGGTTGATATTCATTCTGGATCTTCTGACCCTTTCGTTTAAGTGAAGGAGTAGAGAGTGAATATGGGTTTACAGTGTTCTTTGGTAAGGAAAAAAAAACCCTACCAAAAACCCACAGATTATTAAGCACATCACTAAAATACTTGTAGGTACATACATACTAATTTCTTTTTAAAAGTTAGTTCTGTTATTTATGCTATATGACATATTTACTTGAAGATTGCCCACAACAGTCTCTTGTGGGAAACAAGAAAGCAGTGTCTTCAGTCATGAAATGATTCAATCACTTTCCTCAAAGGTGATGCTATAGTAAAAATGTTAATGCCCAATTTTGCATCGTCTGACACAGAAGTCCTAAGGCAGAGTTGGTATTTGCTTCATGTTCAGTGCAGATGTCTGTCCAGCTTCCGAAGAGGAAATGATGTGAATTCATAATGAGGTGATGTATTTCTGTGCTTGGTTAGCTTAGGAGCTAATCAAGTTGAAATACAGTAAATGGAGATGTTGCAGTGACTTTGTGAAGCTTTCCAGATGTATTAACATTTCTCAATCCCTTTATATACAGTTCAGATTTATTTTTTTTTACAAAGAATGTTGCTAATTGTCTGTTCATCTAGTGGCATGGGCATCTTGACGTCTTGTGCAAATGCAAAATACTGCTAAGAGAAAGGCGAGACCAGCTTTAAATTTTAAGGCCAATTGTCAAAGTAATGGGGGAGAAATGGGAATTCACTTTGCCATGCTGCATGTAAAATGCTTGTCAGATGCAAGGAAGAGCCTGGGTGCTTGGTAGCATGCTTGCAGAACAAAATACCAAGAAAATTAGATTATATTAAAAAATGTCCTCAACTATAATGTTTTGCATATGTTGTTTTACCCATAAGGGGGAGAATGGATGGATATTTTCTTAAACTTTTATAAAAGGTTTCTTTTCCTTTTCTGTTTGACATGTATGCCCTCTGTACCAATTTAACTGAGATCGCTTTGAGACACTTGTTTCATGCAGGATAAGCTGTGCTTTTCTTCCAGAAGAGAACTGAGGAATTTTCTTTTGCTATGGTTATCCTGTTCATTTTTAAGACATTTCAGGTTTGTTGTTTTTTCTTTGCTTTGTACATCCGATGAAGATTTTTTGACTCAATTCAGAAATTTCACTGATTTTTTTCAGGTATTTTCAGGGCAGTAAACATTAAGTGGATTGTTGAATTTGTAATTTCACATGCCAGATTGTACAGTGCTTTCTTGCCATGAAAGCATGGGTCAGTTTATTTATTTTTCTTTTTTTGCTACTTCCATGTATTAATTGCTTTCAGTTTGAAAGCTTATTAGTTCTTTATGTCCAATATTAAGGCTTAACTGAAAATTATCCATTTATTTCACAATTATTGAAAATAAACCAGAAAATTGATCTTAGTTTGATGTGAAATTTACTACATGTATGAACTAAATGCCTTAGGTACTGAGGAATTCACTAATTTAGAGGTGTCTTGTTACTGAGACAAACTTGCAAAACCCCCTGAATCCCGATTCACAAATTGGTTTTTTGTTTGTCAGGGGATATTTCACATCTAACACATAAGCCCATGACCTTTAATTAGATTTTTGCAGTTTGTTTTATGCTCCTTGAGGCTGACACCTTGAACATTTTTTTTTCTTGATTTCTTATTGCTAATAAGCATCTTTCTCTTCCCCTCTGGTACTTTGAAGAAAATGATGCAAATACACATAATTACAGTGGTGGCAATAATTTGTTAACTGAATATGTGGTCAGGCAGATGCAAAAATGATCTGATTAGATCTGTGATCACACTGGAAAGAAAGGTAACACTGATAGATTTAAGAGAAACTGTTCTTTTTTGTCTTCCTTTTACAGGAGGGAAGAAGCATGTCCCGTCTGTCTCTAACACGGTCCCCAGTTTCTCCTCTGGCTGCTCAAGGAATTCCTCTCCCAGCGCAGCTCACCAAGTCGAACGCTCCTGTGCACATCGATGTAGGAGGACACATGTATACCAGCAGCCTAGCTACCTTGACAAAGTACCCAGACTCCAGGTAAGACCTTGGTGTTTTCAGGCTCGTTACCCATTTCTGTTCATTGCATAGAGAGAGGCATGTACCTGTGAGGAATATTTCAATGTGAAATAAAATTTATTATATATTCACCACTTATGAATAATTCAGTTTCTGATTTATACAGTAACTTCACTGGGGTCCTACAGGGAAAAAAAAAAAAAGCCTGTAAAATGTATGTATTATTTAAAGAGTCTTCATTTTCTCTCTCAATGTCTTCTGTGCTCTGTTGATGCGTTTGAAGCATCTGTTGGCGTGCTGCTCTAGATTATTTCCAGCTGTACCAAGCAACTTATTTCTTTCAGATTTAGGGGGAAAACAAAAGGAAATAGTTTTTTCCTTCCTTAAGAAAACTGTGGCTTTGTTATACTGGGACTCATGGATGCTTCTGTTGGCCAGCCAAAATCCTAACCCCAGTGGTAGCTGTGTGCCTCAGTGGTCATTTCCTTTGGGCAGTGGCCACCCAGCCAACTTGCTCTGTCTGCTCATAGCTGCAGGCTAGATTGAATCTTTTCATGCTCAAAGGTAGCTGATTTGTGCTGGACAGGTTGGTGACACATCTGGCCAGCATTATCTCAGATTAGACTCCATATATGCCCTATTATGAATAGATGTGGCATGAGAGCATATTTGTGTGTGTAACATTGAGTCCCGCAGGATCCTGGACAGCATCAGCCCCATGCTGGTAATGTGGAAGGGACTGCTGCATTAAGGGCTAAAGCAAATTAATTTGAGCAGTATATTAAGACCTAACTGATTTTGATTTACAGTTATGATCACTAAACCAGTTCAGCTTTTCATCATTTAGACTGCTTATTTTTCAGAAAGGCAAGTGCCTCATACGTAACACCAAGAGACTGTGGATGTGCAGTATCAGGGTGCTCAGCAGACCGGTTAAAGGACTCCAAAACAAACCAGAGCAGGAGCTTTTGCTGCCAGAGGTTTTCCTACCTGCATGCCCAGTATTCTCATGAAGGAGAGGTTTGGGGTTCCCAAGCAATAAATTACATTTATGGAGACACCTTGAAATGCCTCTGATGTTATAAAGCATGTGGCTGTGATTTCATTGTAAGGAAAGGGAGCTGCTGAAATTCTCTATGGAAAAGCAACAATTTCTAAGATACCTATATTTTATGGACAGGCCAAAACAATATGAATTTTCTGGACAGTGCTGGTTTTATGATGTCTGTGTGGTACTACTTTAATCACAGAGAAGAAATCTGTTCAGTGGGGAGAGATTTATAATAGAAGCAGACAAATGTTTTATAGTATAAAAAAAATACAGGGAAGATTCATCAGTACTTGTAATAGGGTAGCACATCTGTTTCCACATTTTTAAAATATCACTGCTGACACTATTTTTAAAATATGTCTATGTAAGACTTATTGAAAATTTCAGTTATGGACGTTTTGGGAGATTATACATAAATTCACAGATTTTATTTAAAGAGAATAGAGTATTAATCTAAAATCTTCCCTTTGATAAGTAACAAAAGAGTATTTTTTCAGATTTGATACTTTGTTTAAACTGAAAGTATGAAACTATGACCAGAGCTCAGGTAATTTCCTGTGTTCCTTCTTTCATTTGTATTCCTGTGTTATCTCATAAGGCTTGAATGCTTTTTCAGCTGCTCAAACATCGGTTCTCACTGGAGTAAAAGCTTGCAGGACAAGACCTGTAGATGACATTTTTATAGCAAAAGATAAACCTTTACCAGTTTCCCAAGTAGGATTATTGCTAGGTATATTATGAAGTTATTATGAAGTTATTATACACCTTAATGTATTATTTTTCCCCTTATAGAATCATAGAATAGTTAGGATTGGAAAGGACCTTAAGATAGAATCATAGAATAGTTAGGGTTGGAAAGGACCTTAAGATCATCTAGTTCCAACCCCCTGCCGTGGGCAGGGGCACCTCCCACTAAAATATGCCACTCAAGGCTCTGTCCAAACTGGCCTTGAACACCACGAGAGATGGAGCATTCACAATTTCCCTGGGCAACCCATTCCAGTGCCTCACCACCCTTACAGTAAAGAACTTCTTCCTTATATCCAATCTAAACTTCCCCTGTTTAAGTTTGAACCCATTACCTCTTGTCCTATCACTACAGTCCCAAGTGAAGAGTCCCTCTCCAGCATCCTTGCAGGCCCCCTTCAGATACTGGAAGGCTGCTATGAGGTCTCCACGCAGCCTTCTCTTCTCCAGGCTGAACAGCCCCACCTTTCTCAGCCTATCTTCATAAGGGAGGTGCTCCAGTCCCTTGATCATCCTCGTGGCCCTCCTCTGGACTTGTTCCAACAGTTCCATGTCCTTTTTATGTTGAGGACACCAGAACTGCACACAATACTCTAAGTGAGGTCTCACAAGAGCAGAGTAAAGGGGCAGGATCACCTCCTTCAACCTGCTGGTCACGCTCCTCTTGATGCAGGCCAGGATACAGTTGGCTTTCTGGGCTGCGAGTGCACACTGCCGGCTCATGTTCATTTTCTCATCGACCAACACCCCCAAGTCCTTCTCTGCAGAGCTGCTCTGAATCTCTTCTCTGCCCAACTTGTAGGTGTGCCTGGGATTGCTCCAACCCAGGTGTAAGACCTTACACTTGTCATGGTTAAACTTCATAAGGTTGCCATCAACCCATGTTACAAGCGTGTCAAGGTCACTCTGGATGGAATTCATTCCCTCCAGCATATTAACCTAACCACACAGCTTGGTGTTATCGGCAAACTTGCTGAGGGCACGCTCAATCCCTCTTCCCATGTCACCGACAAAGATGTTGAACAAGACTGGTCCCAGCACTGATCCCTGAGGGACACCACTTGTTACAGGTCTCCAGCTGGACATTTAGCCATTGACGACAACTCTTTGTGTGCAGCCATCCAGATAGTTCTTTATCCACCAAGTGGTCCACCTATCAATTTGATGTCTCTCCAATTTAGAGACAAAGATGTCATGTGGGACAGTGTCGAACCCTTTGCACAAGTCCAGGTAGATGATGTCAACTGCTCTACCCCGTCCATTGATACGGAGAAAACTCCAGGAACAAACTTGCCAACAAAGCTGACAAGCAGGTATTCTTTATTGCGGCGCCGGGAGACACGGGGGATAGCTCCACCTAGCGTGTATCACCCCAATTGCCACACAAGCCGTTCTTTTATAGCCACTGGGCATACATACATATTCATGAGGGTACGGATGGATTACATCGTTTTCCAGAGAGTTCCTTGCATGCGTACAGAATTGTGGTGGTGGTCTCTGAGGGTCGTTTACTTCCTCCAACAATCTTCATCACTTCTGGCAGCCTTTGAAGCACGCGCAGTAGATGCTCATACCAGCTCTTGCTGTTCTGCCTGAATTATATCAATGTTTTTACTTTCCATTTCCTCTATGGTTGCTGAGATATTTACAGGTAGTTACTAGCTGGGCTTAATCCACGACACATGCAGTGAACTGAATCTGATCATTAGGAAATCACCAAGTCTTGTCACTTTTTTCCCTTGAATGCTCTTCTATTCTTTTCAAGAAACTGCTTGCTGCTGTGTGAGTTTACAAACCATTACTTTATTGATTAAATACAGATGGACTGTTTTTAAAACTATCCATTATCCAGTGACTACCTCATGACAACAAAGAAATAATCTCCACTGGAATGCCAAGATGAGATAGCTTGTTGGGAAATACGGTATAGGAAATGTCTGCCTGTCTCTTCTGCTTCCAATTCTTATAAGCCAAAAATAGTTTCCAAAAGGAAATTTACTTAATCAAAGTGTCCCATGTTAGCATTCAGCTCAGTGTTTCTCAGTTTTATACATAGCCATTTTGTTGTGTGCTCTCACTCCTCTCCTTAAGCAGTTACAATAGAGAGAAGTATTTTTAACCTGTTTAAGTAATGGGCATGGCATTAGGTTTTCGCTTCTTATTAAATAAATTTTGTCCATATTATATTTGTCATGGAGAGGAAAAAGTATCTTTATGGCTGAGTGCAATCCATTCATTTGTTTATTAGAGACACAAATTACTCTGAAGAATGTCACAAATCCACATGGTGCCCCTGAGCACTTGGTTTCTGCATATGGATCTCTGACTTAGCTGAATAAAATCCTGTCTAGCCAGGTAGCTCCCAACTGAACACACTTCTAAGGGAGGTTATATGCTTTGCTTCTGCCAGCAAAGGTCTGGAATATGTTAAGCTGCAAAGGTACCACTTCACAGAATAGAGAGAATGAAGAAAAGATCCATAATGACCCTTTTCCATCAAATCATTTACTGCTTTTAGGATCTTTGGGCACAGGCACACTTAGAACTCTTTTTTGTTCTGCCTTTGACTCACCCTTTAAAAGGGGCATGAGATCGGTCAGATCATCATTTGTGATTCCACACAAAGGACAGACCCATTGGATATCACCCATCAATTTCTGCACGTCAGACAAGGTTTTTATCTGTGTGGTAATTTTAACTTTTTGAGGCCTAATTTCAGTTCCTGAAATGATCCACCCCCGATATTTCCAAGGGGCTTCATGTTGCACCTTGTCTGGTGCAATTACCAGTCCTGCTTTCGCTAATTCTGATTGTAGCAGGCAGAGCAGATGGTCCTTGTTTAAATCTTTGCCTGCAATTAGGATATCATCCATATAGTGATAGATAACACATTTTTGCAGTTTTTGTCGGATTGGTTGCAATGCCCAGGCAACATACAGTTGACAAGTAACAGGAGAAGTTTTCATACCTTGAGGTAAAACAACCCGTGCATATCTCTTAGCAGGGTCTCCTTTGTTAATTGCTGGGACAGAGAAAGCAAATTTTTCACAATCGCTTGGATGTAGAGGAACTGTGAAAAAACAGTCTTTTAAATCAATTATTAAATCCCAACCCTGAGGTATCATTGAAGGGCTAGGCAAGCCAGGTTGCAAAGCTCCCATGTCTTTCATAACTGCGTTGATAGCTCTGAGATCATGTAGCAGTCTCCATTTTCCATTTTTCTTAGGAATGGTAAATATTGGAGTATTTCACGAACTAGTGGATGGCACAATATGGCCTGCTTCTAACTGTTCATTGATCAGTTGGTGAATATGGTACAGCTTTTCTTTTGTCAGCGGCCATTGATCAATCCATACAGGTGTTTCAGTAAACCATTGCAATTTATAGGTTGGCCGTCCTTCAATGGCTGCCACTAAAAATTTCTTGTGGTCGGTTTCATTCCCATTTGACTGAGAGCATCTCGTCCAAGCAATGCAATAGGGGAAGACATAACATATGGTCTAATTTGGGTATGACTTCCATCAGACATAAACACATCCACCAGTTCTTTACTGATTTGAGTTGATTGCATTCCCCCTATTCATCAGCTCCTGTATCAATTAACATAGACAGCTTAATTGTTTGATTATCACAACCTCTTATAGAGACTTGGTCCTCAGGTTTGTGCTTTGCTATGTCTAAAGCAAATAAAATTTGTGGTATTCCCGTGGAACCTCAGGCCTGATTTCCTCTAATTTTCTGCCCCATCTGAGGGACTTTTGCCTCAAATGGGATTAATTGAGCTATTTTCGAATTTTCAGGGATGTTGACCGGAGGAGCATGCGCTTGCACCATGATCCCAATATTTCCAGTATAGTCAGCATCAATTACACCGGGTAATACAAAGATTCCTTTCCTTGATGTTGATGATCGCCCTAGTAGCAAAGCACATAACCCATGACCAAGGGGCCCATTTAATTTAGATGGAATGCAATGAACAGAAGCTTCAGTTATGGTAAAATCTATTGCTGTTGCCACGTCCACTCTGGTACTCCCTGCAGTGGCAGAGGGGACGCAGTCCAGACACCCTGATTTTGTGTCGTTGCGCATTCAAGTTTCCCAACGGGGTCCCATCTTTTTTAAACTTTGAATGACATTCACCCACAAATTTGTCCATGAGACAGTGTTAAGAATTGGAACTCCAATTAACGGGAGATCCAGACTTTCTCCTGATTTAGGCAACTGTGCACACACACAACAGTCACTACGATTAAAAACATTAGTAACATTCTGCACTAATTTCAGGTATAAGTTCTGGTCCCAAGTTTGTGCGCCAGTTATCATATGAGTCCAGATTATGGCCGATGCAATTTCCTACGTAAGGGTCCTGAAGGTTGGATCCGCCATGTCTTCTCAGGCTCTGGTGCTTTCTTAATTCTTGAATAATGTATCCAAGCAGGTTGTTCCTTTATCTTCACTGCTGTGAAGGTGGTCAGTAATATCTGGTACGGTCCGCTCCACTTCTCCTGTAGAGGATGTCCTGAAAAATTCTTAACATAAACCCAGTCTCCAGATCTGAAAGGGTGAATCGGATAATCCAAACCTCTTGCTCTTGTCCCTATTATTTTCTCATTTATCTCCTCCAATTGTTTTCCCAGATTGATCAGAAACTGTCAGAGATAGCCTTCTCCCACTTCCTGAAGACTTTCTCCTTTAAACTGGGACTGATATGGTCTTCCATACAAAATTTCAAATGGACTGACCTCTTCTTTCGACCGGGGTTTAGTTCAAATTCTCAATAGATCCAGTGGTAATGCCTGGTACCAATATAATTTCGTTTCCTGACATATTTTACTAAATCTGTTGTTTAATCAGATGGTTCATCTTTTCTACTTGCCCACTGGCCTGAGGCCTGTAAGGAACATGTAATTGCCAATCAATTTCTAATTTTTTGCTAATTTCTTGTAAAAATTTTGCACTAAAGTGTGAACCCCAGTCAGAAGAAATTGCTGCTGGTACGACAAAACGAGGTATTATTTCATTTAATAATGTTTTAATCACCTCCCTTGCATTGTTTCTCCTACAAGGGAATGCTTCTGGCCAGCTTGAAAAAGTATCCGGTAGCACCAACAAATATCGATAACCCCCTTTTCTTGGTAATTCAGAAAAGTCTATTTGCCACTGCTGTCCCGGATAACTTCCTCTCCCAATTGTCCCAATTTGATTTCTATTTTCAGTTTTAGGATTATTCTTAAAACATAACTGACATTGTTTTGCCACTAATTGAACTGTGGTGTATAGATTCCTTCCTACAATTTGTTTGTCTAAATATTTATGCAATGAGTTGCCACCCCAATGACGGGCAATCAATTCCATAGCCCCATCATAGAAGGCCACCAAATTGGTCAGGCAGGATTTCCCCTTAGTGAAGCCATGCTGGCTGTCACCAACCACCTTGTTGTTTTTCATGTGCCTTAGCATGCTTTCCAGGAGAATCTGCTCCAAAATTTTGCCAGGCACAGAGGTGAGACTGACCGGTCTATAATTCCTTGGGTCATCCATTTTCCCCTTCTTGAAAATGGGGCTTATGTTACTCTTTTTCCAGTCGTCAGGAACTTCACCTGACTGCCATGATTTTTCAAATATGATGGACAGTGGCTTAGCAACTTAATTTGCCAGCTCCTTCAGGACCTGCAAATGGATTTCATCAGGTCCCATGGACTTGTGTATGTTCAGGTTCTTAAGGTGGTCTTGAACCAGATCCTCTCCTACAGTGGGCCTAGGGTCTTCATTCTCACAGTCCTGCATCTGCCTTCCAAGACCTGGGTGGTGTGGTCAGAGCATTTGCCAGTGAAGACTGAGGCAAAGAAGTCATTAAGAACCTCAGCCTTCTCCAAATCCAGAGTAGTCAGTTCTCCTGATAGCTTCCAGCGGAGGCCTACGTTTTCCCTAGTCTGTCTTTTATTCGCTGCGTACCTATAGAATCCCTTCCTGTTATCTTTCAGATCCCTAGCCAAGTTTAATTCTAACTGGGCCTTAGCTTTCCTAACCTGGTCCCTAGCCCCTTTATTTTTTTTAACCTGTTTCTTTGGAGTGCTGATAGTAGACTTGGTTGATTACCCCCCATTGAGTCTGGCCTGCTCTCATTCTTGGTTAATTCAAAGTACTTGCAGTTATTTCAGTGGGGATGGTTGGAACTCCTGATGGTGCTTTGCTGCCCTGCTGTGTATCTTCCATAAGGTACAGACTTGTCTTCACAGTGATCTTGCTGGGACAGAGGAATCCCAGGTCTCTCACAGGTGCAGGAAGAAAGAGATAGCTTTACTGAGCAAGACATCTGGAAATAATGCCAGAGCTTATGCTCAGCAATAGCATGCATGGCCATATATAGAGGCATAACCGTAATCATCTACACACAGAGCTTTCTAGATTACTTTGTGCAGCATATTAAACTCTTAATTTGAGTGTGAGTTTAAAAGCTTCAAATCTAAGAAATTAGATTTGTAAATTGTATTTCAGCAAAAGATGTAAGCATATGCTGAAATGCTTTGCTAAATTATAGCCCCAGTGTCATAAAATAGTTTGTGCTCACTAAAATTGAAAGCTTTGGGAATATGCTTCCTGTTTGTGTTACCATCTCTCTCAGTGCTCCAAAATCCTAAGTAGGCTTTTAGCTTGTAGTATATACTGTATATGAACGTTTAAAAGGATACATACAGATTGTGAGCACGCATATAAATACACTCAGGGTGTGCATGCACAGAGACATCACATGCTAATGGAAAACAAGAAAATAAATCATCAAATCATGTTTATGCTCCATAGTACTTTGAGGAGGTCCAATCCTGTAAGGTCCTGAACAAACTCAGTTCACTTTTACTTCAGTGGGAAGGAAAAGATCCCAGCAGTTTGCCAGATCAGGCCCAGCAGGAGCAAGTATAGGTATAACCAGTTCCTGCTCTCCAGTCACCCCTCTGTTATGATATAAATTACACCTGACAGCAGGCAGCGTGGTACATTTCTTATTGTAATTTGTTAGGATTCACTGCTCAGCCCACTCAGCTGGCTCTGCCTGGCTGTTCCCAAGTTAGGTGGTTGGCTCTAATTTGGATCCAGTTCTGGAAGTCTTACTTGCATGAATGAATGGCTGGAGATGTAAAGTTGGAGGCCAGTTCTTGCATTTCAGTGATCTAAGAATTGTTTCAGAGCAACTTCAACAGTCTTTGATGTTGTTTGTATTAGCATAGCTGCTGTGAGAAAAGCATTTATCCATTGATTAAATTTTCATAAGTAAAGGGTGCCACATTAGGCATTAACAGGGGCAGACACCCTCTTTCCAGTAAGTTTTTACAGGCTACATAAATTCTCTCATCTAAGACGGAGAAAACTTGAGCAGCGCACAACTGGTGTGACAAAGGAGAAGAGGGTTAGAGATCCACTATCAAAGATGGTTTCTAAACCACTCATGCTTACCTTATGCACTACTCTTACACACCTCTCCAGTTGGCTTTTTGAATGAAACACCATACAAGAAAGAGGGTGAAAAGCAAGGAAAATGAAAAACAAAAGAAATTGTGATCAACAACAGCATAACAATGGTGGTCACAGAAATTACCTCAGAAATGATATTATTAATCCCACTTTAGCTACTTGAGGCTGCTTTTTGTGCATACCCAAAATTGCCATTAAAGTTAACAAGCTTTGGAGGCATATGGAGGCTGATATTGTCTTACCTGGATCTGAGGCCCAATTTCTATAGTTTGACATAGCAAGTTCTCCCAACAAAACTCATAATTCTGGTAGTTGTGAGTTACAGGTAGAAAAAAAACCCAACCCTGTTGGATTCAGTTTAGTGACTCTTACCATCAGCATCTTATTTCTGAAGTAACTGGATAAGTAGACAAATTTTTAATCTTTGAGAGCATTTCCTCTAGAAATTCCATTCATGTTTTCACCCAGAGGACCTCTAAAGTAGCCCCCTCACACACTGACACTTGAACACAGATTTATATGGCAGGTTGTGAAGGCTGCAAAACCTCTAGCACATCTTTGGAGTGAGTTGCAAAGTGAATTTATCCAAGGGAGTGAGATAATTCTTACATTAAAAAAACCCACACCAAAAGTCCAAACTCCTAACGTGCAGTTTGGGTGTCAGTCAGTCCTGAAAAAGGCCTGGATTCCAGATGGATTAAGTGAAAACCAGATTAGTTCATAACCAGAGATTATTGGTGGCTGTGAAAGCACGGTATGTTCAAGGGCAGGATCTTGGTCTGGAGCAGAAGCGGGTGTCAGCTCTCCTGGGCCAGCACAGTCTCCTGCCAGCCCAGTGCCACAGCAGTCCTGTACTACTGTGATTGGTACTGATTAGTAGCGTTCATCCCAATTTAGGTGTCTCCCATGCCACTGCCATTCCACACTGCTCACCCACCCAACATCTGTATGGTGTCTTGTTCCTCTTGAGTCTCTCTCTCACCCCTGCACACCTGCTAAATGACTCTGATTTAAGAATGGTGAAGGACATATGCAAACATGCTGCCGTGGCACTTTTCACCCTTCATAAGGTAACACTCTTCCCACTAAGGTCAGCTGTTGACCACCCTGCTTGTGGGGTGCCACCAGGCTCTGAATTGTTGTATATTACCCAAAAAGAGTTCCTGAGTCAGAGACAGAAGCTCACATTCAGCCAAAGTGCTACAAAATGTACCTACATGTGAGCTGCAGTGTAAAGCTCGTTAATTTTAATAGGTATTGTGAAATTAAACTGTACACAGACTTTAAAGCAAAACATTTGAAGAGGTGGGAACAAGTGTTTTACCTGCATGTTACAGATGCTCAGAGGTGCAGGTCATGGGCATGGTTTAACATCAGCGGCGAAGGCAGTAGCCATGTATCCAGCCTTTTCCTCTGCTGTGCCCACTTTAGAACATGCATCCATCATTTTCTGAAGACCAGCAGATTTTGGCAAAACCTGCAAAATACGCTTACAAGTGGGGTTAGCGTTTTCCATAGCCAGAGACATAAGCATGGATTCTTTAGCATTAGATGCCAGATCAATATTCTTTTCGATAGCCTCTGTCAATCTGTCAATAAATTGCATATAGGGCTCAGTAGGTCCCTGCTTTACTGATGTATATGAAGGATTAGGTTTTCCCGCTTCCGGCACAGCTTTCAGAGCAGCTAAAGCCAATTGCTGTGCTTGCTGTAAAACTTCAATTTTCATACGAGCTTGTACTCCATCAGGGTGAAATTGTTCCTTTCCCAGTAATATTTCAGATGAAACACCGTGCAAAGGGTGATGGGGAATTGTCATGGTTTAAACCCAGTCAGGTAACTTGTTCACTCACTCCCAGTGAGTGGTGCTGAGCTGACAACAATCAAGGTCCGTGTCCGTCTCCCCCCCCCCCCCCAGCACCGGGGCTCTCCGCTTCCCCGCTCCCGGAGGAACGGGGAGGAGGATCGAGAGAGTGCAACTCCTACGGGTTGAGACAAGAACAGTCCAGCAACAAATCACCACCGCTACTATCAGCTAAAACAATGATAAGGGAAAATAACAAGGGAAGAGAATACGATACCACCGGCCAAGAAAACGAGTTCCACCCAGAAGCCCGTGTCCTTCCGGGTAACTCCCAGTTACCCCCCACCCCGGGCATGACGTGCTGTGGTATGGAATACCTCCCCGGCTAGCCCGGGTCAGGCGCCCTTCTCTGCTTCCTCACAGCCTCCCCTCCTCCCTGGCAGAGCATGAGCCTCACAGAGTCCTTGGTCAGGGTAAACATCACTTAGCAACAACCGAAAACATCGGCTTCACCAACACTGTTCTCAAACTAGAAGTCAAAACACAGCACTGCACCAGCTAACACAAAGGAAAAACATGACTGCTACTGCTGAACCCAGGACAGGAATACACTGTGAATTCTCATCTGCAGCTCTTGCAGCAAGCTCCTCAAACCCACTTTTAAAATGTGGGAGCTGTGAAGGAGTTAATAAAATTGCAGCCACTCTGAGACAATCATTTGGAGTTAGAACAGAACTAGAAAAGAAAGCAGATAACATTTGCTGTGTATATGGGGAAGACAACCCATACTGAGTAATTGCTCCCTTAATTTCTTTCATAGCTTTCCAGTCCATAGGAGTCCAGACAGACTGTCCCTGAGGATTTATAATAACAGGAAACGCAGCAGGAACATCTATCGGTAAAATAGTACCGTCTATGACTGCATCCTGAATGCAGCCTCGCCATCTCATGGCACTCGGATTAATTTTATTAGATGTAGGAGTCGGTGGTAATGGCACATCACAAGGGTTGATCTTATTTGTTTTTTTCTGTTTTTTTTTTCTGGGGCTTGCTCCCTCTCCTCCCCCAATTTGTCCAGACGGTCTCGCAAGTCCTGCAATTGTTTATCTAAGGATTTTGTCCATTGTTCCCAGTCCCACTCATTTTGCGGCTCTGGTGGGAGCGATGCAAGCGGTGGTGTATGTGGCAGAGGTGGGTATTTATTCAGAGTTACACCCTCCTCCTTAGAAGACTCCCACCCTAGCAAAAAATCTTGGAGATTAAGTTTAGGGGCAGTAGCAGCACGAAAAGGGTTGGCACCAGTTTGTTTCGGTTGCTCAGTAGCCGCTACTGGCTTCTGAGTATCAGCTGGAGCTACCGCCGATAAAGGTGCTGTCGACACAGGATAGGGGAAAAGAGCAGGGTCCTCAAACATTCGTACCTTACTGCGCGCCGGTTTTTGGCCAGGATGTTTTATGCCTGAAACAGACGACACTACCATGGTTGTAGCACCGGGTGCTGAATCGAATGTGGGTGCCGACCCCTGCTGTTGTGAAGGCGAGTCAGAGAGAGCTGTAAAAGCAGATTTTTTCGCCTCTTTCTCAGCCTTCATTGTGGCTAGAGTCTCTTTCAGTAGTCGCCAGGGGGCAGCAAGAGACTTCTCCTCCTTAGACCCACAAGTAACTTGATCCCACAGGTGTGCCCCAATTTTTTCCCAAGTCCCGAGATCAAAAGCTTCATTAACCCCCTGGATCAGCTCTTTTTCTTTACTCCAGAGCAATAGTCTTTTTAACAGATTATCGTCATATTCTATCCCTCTCACTGAGAGGATATGCTGGAAGAGCTTAAGGATGGCCGTTTCTTCTTTACTTAATTGATTCCCCATCCTAACCCTCTTCCAGACCTGTTGGCTGTTACCTTGCTTGCACTGCGCAGTGTCTTCCAGGCTCACAAGGCTCCGTTCCGAGGCGACTACCTCCCGATCCTGGTCCTGCCAGATCGAACCCAGCCGACGTCCCTGCGACTCCGAGTTTTCCACTTCCTTCAGTGCCACACGCTTTAATTCCTTCAGTTTCAATATGAAAAATAGGGGGGTGCCCCACGTTGGGTGCCAATTGCCGCAGAAAATATATGGACTCAGTCAGAGATCAATATGATCAGACCAAAGCCATTTATCACAAAGCCTTAACTCCTTATATACTATTTCTTACCTGCACTTACAGTGATTTGGCATATTATGATTGGATACATGTCTTGAAGACCCTTAGTGACTAACATATAATTGGTTAAGCACAGGTGTGAGAACTTGACCTCGAAAGCTTGCCAACAGTCCACAGTTCTCATCAACATGGTGAATTCCAGCTTCTTCTTATCTTGCTTGCTTAAGCTTCCTTGGGCCTCTCATGGCCTTGCTGTATCTTTCAGGATTATTCATAGTTTACGTACCAATTATCCATTCTTCTGTGAGAACACTGTCTCTACAACCAGGTTGGCGCAAAAAATTCATGACATGTTGGACCTTTGCCAATCTGCTTCCTGGCTGTTCTCCTGACTCCCCCTTTTTTGTTTTTGCAAATATGTTTTGATTGTTTGATGGGTGTGCTCGACAGTGGCTTGTCCTGTGGGTGAGTGGGGAATACCAGTGACATGCTGGATTCCCCAATTTTGGACAATTGTATGTTTTTGTCGTGGGACTTTTAAAGTAGCAAAGGCATGACGAAAATGAGTTTGCACATGTCTAGAAGTTTCTCCTCCCAAAGCGGTCATACAAACTGCCAGAGAAAAGGTGTCCACAGAAACATGAACGTATTTTAGTTTGCCAAATTCAGGGATATGTGTGACATCTGTTTGCCATATTTGAAGTGACTGAATACCTCTGGGGTTAACTGACAATGTAGGACCCTTAGTGAGTTG
>NW_026636104.1:0-2169 GCF_028554395.1 Pezoporus wallicus | reverse complement strand
ATAAACCTTTCCCACTTGTCATTGTCCAGACTGGTGCCCTATAAAACCAGCCGTTACCAGAGAATCCAAAGCCCTGCCTGTAGCACGTCTCGAAGCCAGTCGTTTATGAACTGAATCTTCCCATTCCTTCCCACATAATCAGTGGAAGATGGAAGGAGTGAGGAGAAGATCACTTGAGCCCCAGACTCTTTCACCATGCACCCCAAGGCCCTGTAGTCTTTCTTCATCCCCCTCAGACTGCGGGAAGCAGCTTCCCCCTTACTTCTCTGGAAGATCAGCAGGGGGTAGTAGCCTGTCGGGTGCACCAGGCTGGGGAGCGCCCTAGTGATATCCCTGATCCGGGCTCCAGGCAGACTACACACTTCCCTATGATGAGGGTCAACTCTGCATATCGGGCCCTCTGTTCCTCTCAGAAGGGAATCGCCTACTACAATGACCCTTCTTTCTTTCTTATCAGAGGCAGTTCTGAGGTGCAAAGTCGACTGCCTTTTCCTATGTGGCCTTGTAGGCTGGCCTTGCACCACATCCTCACCTACCTCTCCTTCAAGATCTAGGGCCTTGAACCTATTACAGAGGGACACCTGGGGAAGCAGGGCAGGAAGGGGGGAGGGTTTCCCATGACGTCGAACTGGAACTCGCTTCCAACCTTCGTCGTCTTTTTGGTCCCCTACCTCTGCACAACAGCTACAGGGCAGGGGCTGTCTCGGGCCATCCCCCTCTGTCTGAGAGGGCAGGGGGTCCTTCCCCTTTTGGGCGGTATCTCCCTGGAACCGTTCCGACTGGCACGCCAGGGAGTTACTCCACCAGTCGATCTCCCTTTCACACTCCCTGATGGTCCTCAGCGTCTCAACCTCCTCCTTAAGTTTTGCCACCAGGCTAAGCAGATCTTCTACCTGCTCACACCTCACACAGGTGGAATGCTGTCCTCCCTCCCCCGGCAGCAGCAGGCTCTGGCACTCCCTGCATCCAGAGACCTGAACAGCCACAGTTTGGGACGGGGTCTCTGTCTGAGTTGCTGCAGTCTTCTTACTGCAAGCTCTCTTTCTGGAGGCGACCATATTGGGCAGCAGTCGGACACCAGCAACAGCGTCAGCAACACGCCCTGCTTTTTCCTCCCTGCGCCTGGTGCCTCAGAGGCTCTTTCAAGGCAAGGGGCAGGGGGGTGGTCACCGTCACCGTGGAACGCCCCCCGCCACGTCAGCCACTCTCTCGCAAGGGCTGCTGGGGCTTCGGGGATCGGGAGATGTCGGGGATCGCAGATGTCAGGAGTCGCGATGTCTCTGTGCTATCCCCTTTGATTTTCCTCATCTCCGTTGACCCTCTCGGTCGCTGAAGCGTGCGGGCTGTGGCTCTAGCTAGGCTAGCTCCGATCAGCTGACTGAGGGGGAGAAGGTTTCTGGGGCAGGAGTTAGCAGGGCTCAGTGACAGGGCTTTAAACTAGGTAGGAAGGGGGAAGGGGGAAGGGGAGATAACTGGGCCTGTTGGGGACAAGCCCAAGAGAAACATGCTAGGGCTTGAATGGCAGACTAGGGAGAACTCTCAATCTATTGTTTCATTTGAGGGAAAGTGTAGTTGTTTAAACCCTGTCCTGCAGGGGAAAAAGGGTACCTGAGCAAGAGTTAACAGAGCTCACTCACAGAGCTCTAGGTTAGATTCGAAGTGCGAGGGGGTTGTAGCTGGGTTTGAACTAGTGGGGCAATGTTCTAGTATGAATGAAGACCAGAAGGCCTCCTGCTTTCCAAGGGTGCCACTAGCGTGCTCAGCTCGCTCCCTGAAATGCCTGTACACCAATGCATGCAGCATGGGGAATAAACAGGAGGAATGAGAAGTCTGTGTGCAGTCTAAAGGTTATGACCTGGTGGCAATTACAGAGACATGGTGGGACAGCTCACATGACTGGAATGTGGTTATGGATGGCTATGTCCTTTTTAGGAAAGATAGATCAGCAAAGCGAGGTGGTGGAGTTGCTCTTTATGTGAAAGAGTGACTAGAATGTATTGAGTTCTGTCCAGGGGCAGATGAGGACCAAGTGGAAAGTCTGTGGGTGTGAATTAAGGGACAGGCTGGTACGGGTGGCAAGTTGTGCAGGTCTATTATAGACCTCCTGATCAGGACGAAGGAGTTGATGAGACTTTCTACAGGCAATTGACAGCAGCCTCACAACTACAT
>NW_026636103.1:0-21792 GCF_028554395.1 Pezoporus wallicus | reverse complement strand
CCCCCCCATGCCCCATTCCCCCCCGCCATTTTGTCTGTCGGAGGCCGGACGGAGCCGCGGGGCCGCGTTTCCGGGTGCGGCGGGAGGAGGCCGCGGGCGGCCGGTGAGAGCGGGGAGCGGCGGGGGGATCCTCGGGGGTGAACGTGAGGGGGGGGCCGGGCCCGCAGACACGATCGCACCGGGGCCCGGAGGGGAGGGGGGGGCTCCCACCGGTGGGAGCGGCTGCGCTGGAGCGGTGATGGCGGCGGCGGGGGGCTTCTGAGGGGATCCCCCCCCTCCCCGGTCCCGCTGCTCCCGGTTCCCCCGTTCTCTCCGCACCAGCCGGGCTCCGGCTCTGCGCTGCGCTCCTCCCGATGTCCGGTTGGGCCAGGGGGACGCGGGGCCCTCGGGGTCAGGGACCCAGCACCGGGATCCCCGCTCCGGTCCGGTCCGGTCCCTGCTGGCGTCCTGAGCAGAGCCGAGCGTGGAGCCCCGGTGGGCGGGCAGCGGGTGCCCCGGTGGAGGCCGGCGCCGGGCGCTGCTGCGGGTAAACACGGCCGCGACCTCCCGGCGCTCTCCACCCGCGGAAGCAGCGCTGCAGCCGGGCCAGGGGCAGCACCACGGCCCTCGGGACCGCGGGCGTGCTGCGGGTTCGCTTCGGAGCCCTCCAGAGCGCTGGTTGTAAGCGAAGGAAGTGAGGAGCTGGTTGTTTGCCGGGGCTCCTCTGGGATGGAGGCAGAGCTCTGGCTTGCCCCCTTTGCCCCTGCAAGGACTCAGCAGAATTGATGCTGCTCAGCCCTGTCTGAGTGCCCGCTTGCAGAGCTGCCTCCTGCCCGTCCCAGCTCCCTGTTTGTGGGGTTCCCTGCGTGCCTCGGTGCACTCGGTTGGGATGTGCCTGGGTTCAGGCTGTGGGGGACATGTGCTGCACAGGGGTGAGCCCAGCCGAGGGGTTGTATCCATGTGCGTGGAGAAGTGGTCCCTCCTCGGGGTCTGCTCCTCTTGGGGTGATGCTGGTTTTGGGGGTTGCCCCATCACAGCGAGCCCAGAGCTGGGGGAGACCAGGGTTGGTTTGGGGCACTCTCAACCCACTTATTTAACAAGCACTGCTCAGAGACTGATTTTTGGGGTGTGGGGGGGTTAACCTCGAATCCCCATGGCTCTTAACCACGGCTCTGCTCCATTTACCCCCTTGCTCGGTCTCCCCTCTGACCTTCTTGCACTTGGGCAGCATTTGGGGGTGGGATGCAGAGGGAGGAGACGCCGGCTGCCTCCTGACCCTCAGCTGATGGACGTGCGGCTCTGAAGGCCTCATGACTGCCCTGCTCCGGGTTATCCCATCCCCACCATCCAGGCGGAAAGTGGTGCTTGGGAAGGCAGCGAGGAGCCGGTGCAGCAGCGTCCTCAGGCCAGGTGGAGGCAGAGGTTTTGCATGGAAGTCATTGCAGCGAACCGCAGCCTGCGTGCGCCGCGCCGAGCCTTGGAGCGCTGCCGCCATCCCACATCGGCCTCGGTTTACCTTTGGCAGACTTGGCTGCGGGCAGCATCCGCCCGGGTAGCTCCGGCCTGGCCTGATCCCTGCTGTGCAGCGGCTGCCAGAGGGGAGCTGAGCTGGGCTCGGGGTGCCCATGAGGTGTGAATCCACCCGGCTCCAGCTCCGCCGTGCTCTGCGGGGCAGCGCTGCCTGGTGAGCGTGTCTTCTGCTTCTCACAGCCTGCCTTCCTTCGCTCCTGCCTGCCTCAGCCTCAGCGGATCCAGTGCATCCTGGCCCTGAGGGGTTTCGGCACTGCTGAGCCCCCCCCGGAGCCGTCCCGTCTCCCACCGCGCTCCCTCTCACAGCCATGCTTTGCTGCTGGAATGCAAAGGCAGAGCGTGTTTTCCCATGGCTGCTCCGGGGCCGGGAGCACAGACCCCTCTTTGTGCCGTGAGGGCTGAGGGAGGGCTTTGGCTTCATCCTGCTGCGACCAAACAGGAGCCAGTGCCATCCCGAGCCTGGGGAGTGCCTGGACAGAGGGGACCGGTGCCACCTTTACCAGGGGTTTGGGTCTGTTTGGGAGAGCTTTTGCCACTAAAAGTAGGCCTGCACCATGTGAGGCTGCAAAGCCTTTGGCTGCTGTGGCTGCAAGGTGCTAGACCCTGTCTCCAGTATCTCTGTGCACGGTGCCACGCTGCTGCTCTGGCATCCTCTGCTCTTGCTGAGCGAGGTGAGGCATTGCCGGCCCCCTGCCCCAGCACCGAGGTGATGGGGGCATGTTCCAGGTCAGGGCTTGCTTCCCGCTTTGCTTCCCTTCAAAGTGCTGTTGTCGAGGCGCCCTGGTCCTTGTCTGACCTACTTACTTACATCTGGCTGCTTGGAAGGGAGGCAGATTTGCTCTGCCAAAGAAGTAGCTTTGTGTTGGGAAGCAAAGGTAGGAGGAGGGAGCGGGGGGGGGAAGTGCCCTCGTAGCAAGGGGCTGAGCGTGTTGGGTTTCTCCTGCTGCCTTTGCCAGGGCAGCTCTGGCACGAGCACAGCTCGGGGCCTGCTCCTTGCTCTGATGTTATGAGCTTGAGTGAAGAATTGAAGAGTCTTTGCAGAGCTGAACCGGCTCCTTCAACACCAGTCCTGGGAACCCAAACCTGCTGGGGGGTCTCCTGCAGCGCAGAGGCCGTGGTCCTGAGGCTCGGGTGCTTCTCTGCTTCCTTTGGCTCATCCCTGCTCCCTTTCCTTCCTCTGGCGTCTCCCACATGCAGTACCATAACCGTAGGGATCCGTGCTGCTTGGCAGGACTGGCTGCACCGGCCGGGGCAGAGGCAGCTCTGGAGGGGCCCTCAAAGGGAAAGGGAAGATGCTGCAGGCAGTTATGGAGGCTTGCAGGGAGCTTCCCTTTCCCGATGGGAGCAGGCTGGGGGGGTGTGGATGCAGCTCACAGCATGGCTCCTGGGTAGTCTGGGCCATGGGGGGTCCTGAGCATCGTGCTGGGATTCAGCTGCTGCTGCACTCCAGTGTCCTTGCCAGGACAAGGTGATGGGCACCTTCCTGCGGGGCTGGTGGTGTTTCCTTCCCTTAAACCTGGGCTGGAGCCTGGTCCGGGGGTGCCGGTGACACTGCCTGGCGTTGGGGAGGACACGGTTGCATCCTCAGGGACCCTGTTGCTGCGGCTGTGTCTGTCACACCCCGTCCTGGGTCACATCCCGGAGCAATCCCTGCTCTCCCTCTGTAAATCCGCAGCGTGTTCTTGGCACCCACTGCCCCGGAGAGCAGCTGAGAGAGGCTCCCAGAGCTCCGGGTCCCCATGGCACGGGCACAGGCGCTTCCTTCGTGCTCTCCCACCTCCCGCTGCCGCAGTGAGGGACGGTGGGGCCGGGCCCTCGGCACCTTCAGCAAGGCTCCGCTGGCTCTGAGCCCCGTTTGTGAGGCTTCTGCAGCTTTAGGGTCTTGCACAAACACCAAGCATATCCATCTGGCCCAAAATAACACTCGAGTGCTGGGGATTCGACAGCAGCTTGTAAATGTTCTCTTTATGACTCCAGGTACAGACCTGCTTAGAGGAAGGATGTGTTTCTTTAGCCAGTTAAGTGGTTTAGAAGCAGTCAGTGATGGGTTTCTGAGTGGCTGCTTCCTTTCTGCGAGGCCTTTGTGGTGACTTTATCCTGCGGTGGGGACTGCGCCCTTCCAGCAGGCACCTCCCAGTGACTTGCACTCTGCCTCTGTTCCTCACCCTGTGTATTCTGGATCGGGAATTGGTGCATCCCTGCTTGGCCTTTGCCTAGGAAAACCCTGGGAACACTTGGCCGGGGGCTGTGGAACAGCAGGAGACCTCGCGCCCGGCTCTGCTCGTCTCCTTCAGGGCTGCTGCCCGCAGCCGGGCACGGAGCAGCTCTTGCAAAAGAGGCAGCAGCACAGGAGGGCGGTGAGGAGGCAGAGCCTGGCAAAGGGGACCAGAGCTGGAGGTCTCCATCCTCAGCCTCCCCCAGGGACCCCTCAAGCAGAGGAAGAGGGAGGGAGCATCATAGATGCCTTGTAGGGGATGGGAGAGACCCCACTGAGGGTCCTGCAGGCTCCTGGCTGGGGCGGGGGGGGACTAACCCAGCCCTGGGCACTGCCCTGCAGAGCAAAGGGTGTGGGGGCACAGCGAGGTCTCAGGGGTGTTTAAGCCGAGTGTTGAAACCCAGGCAGAGGCTGGTACAGGGGTTTAAGCTGGAGTCGGGCCTGCGGTACCTTAAAGGCACAGCTTTTCTGCTGGGGACAGCAACCTCCAGGCATGTGGTGTAGTGGCTTTTCAGCAGGTTTGTTCATGGTTTTAACCAAGCTCCCTGTGTCGGGGCAGACCACGGGGGTTGGTTTGGTAGCGCAGCCTTCAGCGCCGTGCCATCCACTTCGTGTGCTCTGTGTGGCTTTGTGCTGTCCCTGGCTCAGACCTGCTGCGGCAGTGACAGCATCAGCTCGGGGTGGCAGGCTGGAGCTGGAGCCGGAGCCTGCCTGCTGCTCCCCTGTGAGGCTGCTGCTGCCATGGAGCATCTGGTGCTGCTTCCCAGATAACTTTGTGCACTGTCGGGTTCCAGAGCTGCGGGTTTGCTCGGTGCCCTTGCTCTTCGTTGGTAGCGTGTGAACCACTTTCAAAGGCTCTTGGAGGCTGCTGGAGCTTTTCTTTGCTTCCCATCCTGCTTGCGGCAGCCTGAAGCCACCAACGTTCTTCTTGCTCCTCAAGGAGCTCCCAGCTCCGTTGGCTCCATCCAGCGCCGTTCCCTCTAAACGCACAGAGGATGCTGGAACCTGCGCTGAGGGGCAGTTGATAAGAAGTCACTTTAATCTGAGCTCTCCACTAACAGCACCAGGCCCGGGAGCTGCTTTCCAGGCAGTGCATTGTTCTGTGCGAGGCGTGGGCCCTGCAGCACGTTATTCCCAGCCGTGGGTCACGGCGCAGCCGTCGGGAAGTCCTCGTGTCTCCTGCCGCTTCCTCCCGCTGGAACATTTGGAGGTGTCCGTCGGAGAGCAGTGGTTCCGAGCCGTTCCTGCCCGCTCCCTTCGGTGCCACCCTCTCCCTCCCCAGTTTCCTTTCCCTCCTCGCCTGGCACATGGAATGGGGAGAGGCAGGGAACTCTCTGGGCTCTCCTGGGATGGGCTTTTCCTGCCCTTTGCTGCAGCCGAACGTCAGGCCGCAATTCCTTGCTCCTGATTAAAGGTTTCCTCTGGCAAGCGAGCCGAGCTGGGTGGAAAGCTGCTAAAGGCCAGCCCGACCCTGGGGGTCCCGTGGCCGGGCTGGGGAAGCCGTGGCTGCGGAACTGAGCCCGGGGGGCATCCGGAACCGTTGTGTTGTAGGGGGGGGGGTTGTTAAAAACGCATTGTCAGTGCCCGTGGATTGTGAATAATTGAGAGCGAACGTCTGAGTCCCGCGGGGCTGCCGGCTGTCTGTGTGTCTGCACGCAGAGATGCACCAGCTCTTTGAGGCGCTCCAAATGGAGATGGCAGCTCGCGCTCTCAGCGCACGCCGATATGATTTTGAAAGCCTGAATGACCTCAAATCCTGCGCTGCTGTCGTTCAGGATAAATTATTTATGGCGCATCCTCGGTGCTGCCGGAGCCCCCGCTCCTCGGGAGCGGGCAGAAATGTCAGCCTTTGGAGGACAGGCTCTCAATTGGGAAGGGCAGCGCTCAGGGTAACTGAGGCTTGGGATGGGAAGAGGTGGAAGATAAAGGCGCCCTGCGAGGCGGGAGAGGGAGGGAGGGTGTTTCAGAGGTCCAGCCTTGGAAGTCATCCCCAAACCGGTGCAGCTGCATTCTGCAGTCGACATCAGAGGGCTGGAAATTCCTCTTGATCTGCAGTTCAAAGCCGCTGCCTCCCTGAGGACCAAGCTTCATCTCGCGTTTGCAAATGCGGGCTCGCTGCGGCGTAGCTGTGAAATACAAATCTGCCACAGCACCCAAATCCCTCTGAAAGGCGAGGGAACGGCGGCTGAAGGTCACTGCTGCCTGGGCTGCTACAACGGCAAAGCCCCCCGAGGGGCGAGCAGGAGCCGGGGCTGCTTCGCTTGCTGTGCTGGAAGAGACATTTCATCTCCTTTCAGCAAATGAGGACTTGAAAAACGTGGCCTGTAGTCTTGTCCTGGCCAGCTCTGGCTAATGCAGCTCGTTTCTGGGAGAGGGGGGGCTGCTGAATGGGGTTTAACAGTGTTCTGAAGCCAGGGTTGTCAGGGCACACGCGGCGGTGGTGGTGGTGAGGGTCCAGCGTGGCTGCTGAGCAGCAGCTCTCTGCAGGGTCACCTCGTTTCGGTGAGCTCCCTGCCCTCCAAAGGGCTGTTCATGCGTTCTCTTCCCCGGGGTTCCTCACAGCTTCCTTGGCTTTGTGCTTTCGTTGTCCAGGGGAAGCCGAGGTGCAAACCTACCCCAGGCTGCGCTCCCCTGTGCTCTCATCTCACGGGGGTCTCTCCTGCCCTGCTTCAGGTCTTTCAAAGCACTTTCCCTGCGAGCACAGGGAGCTCTCAGCGGCTCAGCTCTGGCGGGGTGAAAGGATCCCTGGTAACGAAGAACAAAGGAGAAGGCACGCGGAGAAGGCGGCTGTCGGAGCAGCATTGTTTCAAAGGGCATGGTTTCCGTCAGGCATACGCCAGCCCATGGAGGGGTGGTGAGCAGTGCTGGGAGAGCTCCCCTTGGTGTTTTGTTCCTGGAGGATTTAGCTGTGCCTCCCTAATCTTTATCAGCTGTGTCTGTCCTCATGGCCATTGAAGGTTTCGGCTTTATTTTAAAGGCACTGCAGCCTTCCCACCCGGAGGGCTCGGCGTTTCCCATGGGATGAAACAAGCGGCAGCCGCCGTGTGCTGTGTCCGGTGCCTCTTGAGCTGGGTTTCTCAATGTGACCTTTGCTGTTAATCCACAACCTGAACGGGGCCGTGTGCTGAAACGGAATGACCCCTTTCTCAGGAATTCAGTGTCTCCTCAAGCTGCTTGAGCTTCGAGTCTTCTTTCCCCTCCTCTTGCTCTTCTAGGTCAGAGCCTTTATCTGAACGCGGGTTTCGGTGCAGCGCTGGTTTTGAAGGGCATGGTAGCTATGGGGAGGTCATGACTCATGGTTTCTTTGTAGAAATACCCCTCTCCTCCCCGGCTCTGCTTACAGGAGTAATGTCACGTTGGGATTGTCCCCTGACGCAGGGCTTACGTGGGGGGGACCCGAGCAGCGCGCTTCCCTTGCAGCCATGACTTGTGTTCTGGCGGCTGACGTCCCGCTCTCCGTCTGCCCGTGTCCCTGGCACGGGAGTGGTAAAGGAGCTCCGGTGACCCCAAGCGCCATCGAGGTGCGGAGCCTGTGAGTAACCAGCGGGAGCGTTAACGGGTTGGTGGTGAGGAGGAGGTGTTTGTGTTCCCGTGGGTCGGGAGCAGAGGTGACAAGCGGCAGGGCTGGCACCAATCCTGTGCTGGCTCAGGCCTGTGACACATGAGACCCAGGCAGGAGTCTCTCATTACCTGGCACGTTTCTCAGCTCTCTCGCTGATAATTACCTCCTGCTGCTGGTGTTCCAAAGAGGCCGGGGCTCTCCTGCCCATCCTGTGCCCCCGCCGTCACGCTCCGTCCTGGCAGCAGCTTGCGCCGGCCCGGCCCTTCCATCCTGCTGCGGGGTGGGAAGCGGCACGGGGGAAAAGCATTCCTGTTGCAACACGTCCCGGCAGTGCCAGACGAGCACGTTGTGAGCCGGCTCTGATCCTGCTTTGGTGGGAAAGGTGCAGGCTGAATGGGTTTGCCGGGCTTGGTTCCAGCCTGCGGAGTGTCCCGGCTTGGTGGGGCTGAAGGAGGAGTTGATGGACATGTGCGAGGCTTCAGGCTCGGTCTGGAGCAAAGCAGCACCCCACGTGTCGGGGGGGGGCGTGTTTCCAAGAGGCAGGAATGAGCTGGCTTCCCCGGTGAGGTGGACAAGGACTTACTGAGTCATGGCAGGTTCGTTCCCAGCTCTGCAGAGGTGTGGCTGGTGCCATCAGAGAGCACGAGATCCCAGGTGACTTAGGAAAGGCTGGGAGCTAGAGGGAGGAATGTCTTCCCAACAACGGTGTCTGCACTTGGGGAGCTTCTCACTTGGAAGAAGAGCTGCTTTTCATGAGAAGGCAGTTGAGTTCTTTATCCCCCTGAACCGCAGAGAGCTGCTGGGTCACTCCAGGGCAGCCGCTGGCACCGCGGCGATGCTGCTGCTCCCCTTCTCCTGTTCTCACACCTCTGCCGTGCCAGGGAGTGGGAATGTGTGACACGTGAGGATGGACCTGCTCTTCCTCTGGCCTCCGTGTGCCGTGCCTTCAGCAAACTGTAGTTTCTCTGGTAGAAGGTGAGTCTCAGAAGGGTTTTTAATACCTGATAGAAACCATTTTAGAGGTTGTGGACACCTTGGTTTTGGTGCCTGTCTCCTAAAGAAGCTTTCACTGTCATGTTGGATGTGTCTGTCGCATGCCCTGGAGGTCATGGATGGGAAGTTGGAAGCCTCAGGTGTGAAACTTCCCTGTTCTCACCTTGTGCTGGTATTGTGGTCCACTTCAGTGGTTAGGGAGCAGGTTTTCCTATGGGAAGGACATCGTTGGTGCTGAAAGGGGCATTTATCCCCTGCCTCTGTCTGCCCCCGAGCACCTGAAACTCCTGGAGTGCCGAGTGAGGCCTCCAGTCACCACATTCCTATTCCCTGAGCCGGTGCTGCTGGGACAGCCCTACCTGTGCGCTGCTGTCAGAGCCACGAGCTTGCCAGGGGCCCATCCTGTGATCTCTGGGTGATTCAGGCTCATCCTGTCCCTGCTTCCTCTGTGCTCAGTCTCCGGTGCTGACCAGAGCTGCCGGGCTCCGTGGAGCCCCACTGGTGAAGCACTGTGCGGACGGGGATCCATCCTGGGTGAGCCATGGCGTGGGACAGGGTGGTTTTGGCCTCGTGATGAGCTGGATTGAAACGTAATCAGGTTGATGTGAGGAAAGGTGGTTTCATTGCCTGCTCGGGCAGCTTCGAGGGGTGCTTCGGAGCTGTGTAAATGGAGCGGGGTGCAGGCAGCCTTTGGGGTGTTGGGTGATCCGGTGGCTGGTTTAGTGGCGCTGGTGACAGCAGAGACTTTGGGCTCCTTTCACACTTCCACGTGTGGCTGCAGGTAAAGGAGCTGGATTCATGGTGCAGGATGGGCTCAGCCGGGTTCTCTCTGCTGAGCAAGGCGGTCGTGAGGGAAATGTGCTGGGCTCTGTGCTGGGGTGGGGTCCCTGCTCATTTGGGGCAGGGAATGGTGCTGGCTCCCACCTCCAGGCTGTTGGGAGAGAACAGCCCCAGGCTCTGCCCCGCAGCACAGGGCAGGAGCACACTGGCCTGGGGCCGTGTTTCTTTGCTCTCTGGCTTTCCCTTCCAGTCCCTGACCGCTTCCTCCATTCCCACAGGCATGAGTGACCAGGCTTGTCCCCACCTCTGAGCCACCGGAGCGGGGCCACGATGCCGATCCCGCCGCCGCCGCCGCCCGGGCCCCCGCCGCCTCCCACCTTCAGCCAGGTAAGAGCTGCTCTTGCTGCCCGTGACCTGAGCCCTCACCTCCACACGGTGCTGCTTGCCAGGGCCCGTTGTGTTGTTTCTGGACCTCCTCAAGTCCAGCCTGTGAGAGCTTCAGGTGGTCCCTGGGCAGCAGAGTCTGTACATGGAGGGGGCTGCACGTGGCTGTACTTTTGCATTAGTGTCTTCTGCTCCTTGGTGCCTCAATGGGGAGAGCTGGGGATCTTCCACGTGGCTGTGGCTGAGCTGTGCTTTGGGTCTAGGTAGGATGGGGTCTCAACCTTGCCCCATAGAAGAGCGGCATAGCCTGGGGCGACCCTATTGCTCCATGTGGAGAAGGATGTTTGCTGGCAGGGGCTGGGGAGGTGGAGTGGGGCTGTGCCTGCTCTGTGGGTCGGGGTGTCCATGCACGCAGGCCAGCTGCTGAGCTGCTGCTTGTCCGCAGGCGAACACAGAGCCACCGAAACTGAGCCGAGAGGAGCAGCGGGGCCGCGGGGCCCTCCTGCAGGACATCTGCAAAGGGACCAAGCTAAAGAAGGTGACACAAATCAATGACCGGAGCGCACCCATCCTAGAGAGTGAGTCCTGTCGCCGGGGGGCTCTCAGCCCTGCGCCGGCTGCTGCTGTGTCCTTCAGGACAGCTTCCGAGCTCTCACCCATCTGGTTTCCAGAGCCTTCATGCTGCTGGAGGAGCTAATACCAGGCTTAACCTCTCTGCCTCTCTCCTTTCAGAGCCCAAGGGCAGTGCTGGCGGTGGCTGCAGCTACAGCTCCAGCTCAGCTGCCATCCAGCCAAAGGGCGGCCTCTTCCAAGGCGGCGTTCCCAAGCTGAGACCCGTGGGAGCGAAGGACAGCTCAGGTAATGGCCTCCTGCTCGTGGTTTGTGTGTGGTTCCCTGGGGAGGTCCCGGAGCAGGAGGGGGGTTGAGGATTTGGCTGTGCTTCCCTGGGGATTTCAGCTGTTTAGCGGCAGTTCAACACCCCATGAGTGGCCGCGGGCGAGCTGCACGCTCCGTGCCGCGGCGACCCACGGCACAGACCTCCTTGGAGGGCCCTGGTGTTGTGTGTGCTGCACAGCGCTTTCTCTCTGCTATTTTCTGTGGCATCCTGCCTCCCAGCAAGGCAGAGAGCGCATAGCAGTGGTGAGAGGGGAGTCGTGTGTGGCTGAGCCTGGTGCCAGCTCCCTGCCTGTGCCAGACAGCGTTCCGCACGGGCTCGCTGCCCCGCAGCGCCGCACGTCGCCTCTCACTCCCTCCCTCCCTCTGCTCTCCTACCCCACAGACAGCTCGGGTAAGCAAACCCTGCAAGTCCCCGGCTCCAGAGCAGCCGCCCCCAGGCCCCCGGTGCCGGCCAGCAACAGCCGACCTCAAGATGATGCCGACAACAGCCGGGGCTCGCCGCCGGAGCTGCCGCGCACGCAGAGGCCGTCGCTGCCGGACCTGTCCCGGCCCAACGCTGCCGGCAGCACCGGCATGAAGCACAGCTCGTCTGCCCCCCCGCCCCCCCCACCGGGCCGCCGTGCTGCTGCCCCCCCGGCGCCCCCCCCAGCGCACAGCGCCAAGGTCTCGCCCTACAACCGGGAGAAGCCGCTGCCGCCCACCCCGGGACAGCGCCTGCCCGCCAGCAGGGACGGGCCCCCGGCCCCACCGCCCATCAAACCGCCCCCCTCCCCCGTCAGCATCCGGACTGGGGCAGGGGCTCAGGGCCAGTCCCTCGCCCCCCCCCCCCCCCTTATCGACAGCCCCCCAGTGTCCCCAATGGCCCTTCCAGCCCCATCAACGAATCCGCCCCGGAGCTGCCGCAGAGACACAACTCCTTGCACAGGAAGGCGCCGGGCCCTTTGCGGGGTCTGGCACCGCTGCCACCCGCTTCAGCCTCCCCATCTCTCCAGAGCAGTCGCCCCCCTCCTCCAGCCAGAGACCCCCCCAGCCGGGGAGCAGGTAAGAACCATTTGCTCTGCTGGACCAGGCTGCTTTGGTGCCTGGGAGCAGGCGGGGTGGGTCCTGCCCATGGGGTGTTTGGTGGCTGGTAGGAGATGAGCGAGCTCCAGGGTGCAGTGAGGCTTCTCCTCGGTGTAGGGGTTGAGCCAGGGGCAGTAGCTTCTCTGTCGGGTTTAATCCGTGTCCCTGGTCCTGTCCTGTTTATCCGGCTCCTTTCAGGCCTGATGCTGCTGGTGGGTTGTGGCTATGCAGCTCCTGCCTGTGAGATTGGTGCATCCTCCTGGGGTGGGAGGTGAGGACATGGTGGAGCAGGAGCCATGTACACTGTGACTGCTCCCCTGAGCTTCCTAAATGTCACTGGCTTGGTGACAGAAAGCTGTGGCAGAGGAGGGAGAAGCCTTTCCCATGGTGGTGCAGCTGGACACTGCCCCATGGCCCTTGGGAGCTGTCCTGGGCTCTCTGGGGCTGGGAGCAGCGATGGCTTCATCCCGGTGCCCCCCCCTCCCCGCCATATGCTCTTGGGCTCCGTGTCCAGACCACAGCTCCCGCCTGGTCCCCTGCCAAAGCTGCTCTGTCCTTCCGGCCCTGCCAGAATCCCTCCTCTGAGCTACAGCTGGGGATCTGCTCCCTCAGTCTGCCTGGAATTAGCCTAATGAGGGGCATGAGCTGCCACTGCATCCGTGGGAGGCTGGGCAGGAGCAAGAGGTGGGTCAGAGCGGCTGTGGGTGCTGTCACCACCTCGATGGCAGTGGGGATGTGGTTTCCCAGCCCTGGCAGGCACCATCTTGCCTCCACGTGGAGTTGCCTCAAAGCCTTGTGTGTTCGGGCTCCTTGGATCTCCTCTGTGCAGGGGCTGTAGCAGCCGAGCCGAGGGGCACAGGCTCTGGCCCCTATCCTGCTGACTGCAGGAATGTAGATGTGAGCAAGCAGGAAATCTCCTCCGGGAGCGTGTGGGAGCATCCCTGGCCGGCTGCGCTGGCCGCTGGCGTGGTCTGGCTCAGCAGCCGGCCTGGAAAGCTTCCTCGGAGGATGTCCTTGGCCCTGCTGCCAGAGGGGAGGGTTTGCCCTGGGGATGCCGAGCCTTGGCAGGCTGCGGTGGCCGCGCCGGCGCTGACCCAGCTCTCATTGCAGCTCCGCCGCCCCCTCCGCCGCTGCTGCGCAATGGGGGGCGTGATGCCCCCCCACCTCCGCCCCCCTACAGACTGCACGGCTCCACCGAGCCCCCCAGCAGGGGGAAGCCGCCGCCACCCCCCACGAGGACACCGGCGGGGCCCCCCCCGCCGCCGCCACCGGTGCGCAACGGGCACCGGGACTCCATCGCCACCGTCAGAGCATTCCTGGGTGAGTGGGACCCCGGTGGGGCTGAGCTGGGGAGGGGGGGAACCCTTTGATGCCCATCCAGAGCCGCTCACCCTGACCTGCTCCTTGTTCCCCTTTCTCTGCAGATGACTTTGAATCCAAATATTCCTTTCATCCCGTTGAAGACTTCCCAGCCCCAGAAGAATATAAGTACTTCCAGAGAATCTACCCCAGCAAAACAAACAGAGGTAAGGGAGGAGGAGGAGGAGGAGGTGTCCCACCGTCCCTGCCTCCCCTCCTGCATGCTCCAGGGTGGCGGGAGGTGACAGCAGAGCAGCTATGGCCAGCGCTGTCCTGTTTGTCCCTGCTCAGGGTGGATCATGCAGGGGCTGGCGTGAGCCTTTCTGAGCCCCAGGCTCCTGGTCCGTGTCCTCTGTGCCCTGGGACCTGAGCCCCAAAGGCAGCCTGCACCCCCTTCTGCTTGCTGAGTCTGCACAGAGAAATGCTGCAGGGCTCAATCCTGCCTGTGCTGAGCACCTTAAGTGCTGGAGTGGCTCCAGAAGGAGCCCAGCAGCTGGTCCTGCTGCCAAACCGATGCTGGGCAGGGATTTGGGGGTGAAGAACCTCCCCCGTTTCACACCCCAGGATGGGCCCAGCGCTGCCAGCACAGCGCAGCGTGCCCTTGGTGCGCCTCTGCTGCACGTCAGCCCTGCGGATCCCGCAGGAGACTCCGGGGAGAACGGGATGCTCGTCTATTTTTAGAGCAATGAATGTTTAATGTGGATTTGAAGAGCCCGGAGCTCTCCGTGCGTGCTGCAGCGGCTGGTGCCAGGCGCAAATCCCAGCTTCTGGATCTCCGCATGGATTGGGGAGGGAGGGGAGGAGGAGGCAGCTGGTGTGGGGATGTGGAGGAGGGAATGGAAGTGGCTTGGATCCTGCTCTGGGAGCACCGGGACGGAGACCCTGACCCAGGGCTGGCACGTGGGGAGGTGGCACACGGGGATATGGCAGATTGCATGGGGCAGGCTCTGGTTTCATTGAGCTTTTCTTGTCCTTCAGCTACACGTGGGGCTCCCCCTCTGCCCCCCATCCCCAGGTGAAAGCGAGCTGCACACACGGATTGATCCTGAGCAGACACACGGAGACCTCCTTCCCCTTCCTCCGCTGGACCCTCCCCACCTCCCTGCATGAGAAACTCCCAGCGTCTGGTTCTCCCAGGACCAGCAGCTTCCGCCAGCCCAGCTGCCTCCATCCTCATCTATGCATCTCCCCCGGGACCAACGGGACCTTTCCTCCTCCCTCCTCGCAGATCCCGGGTTCCTGGTAATCCCGCTGCAGCTCGGGAGCCAGACACAAGGACTTGGGGCAGAGCCTGTCGGGACCAGGGGTATCTCAGTGCCCGATTCCCTGGGGCAGAGCAAGGGCTTGGAGAGGAGCTGGAATAGGGCAGGAGCTGGAAGTGCTGCGGGATCACCGGCAGAGCGAGGGGCAGCCGGGATGTTGGGATGGAGCTTCCTTATCCCGGCACAGCCGATTGCTGTTTTGCACAGGAGCCAGTGGAGGAGCAGGGGGTGAGTGGGAACCCCCCGGAACCCCTTCCCACAGCGCTGGGGTTGGATGGGGTGAGGAGGCACCTGGCTTTTAACGCTGAATTCCCGAACTGGAGCATTTTAACGGGAAAACACTAATTATCCATGGAGCAAACTGGGGCTGCTGTTATTGGGGGGGGGGTGTTTGTTCTCTTAGGTGGCGGGGGGACCCGTGCCTGGGGTGGGGGGGCTCCAGCTGACGTTTTGCCTTACCCCTGTCCCTACTGTTGGTACCTTGCTGGTTTCTCTGGCATTCCTCACTGTGCTGGGGGGGGGGGGGGGCTGGATATTAACTGTAGTTACTGATCTCTTTTGTACTACCAGAGGCGGGGGGGGGGGCATTGCGGGTGTACTAACCCCTCCCCTCTAACTGTCCTGTGCTTCCTTTGGGGTTTCTATGGAGGTGGAGCGAGGCGGGGTGAGGGGCTGCGCTGGAGGACGAGCCCCCCTTCCCTCCCTCTGTAAATAAGGGTTCAATACAAAGGTTCTCCCCCAGCGCTGGCAGCCCCCCCCCTCCCCAGCAGGGGCTGGGTTAAGAGGGGACAGAATTAACCCCAAGGAGCTGGAAATGGCATTTAAATAAAAGTTATAAAGAAATGTGGCTGCTTGGGAGCACTGGGGGGTGGGTGTGTGTCCCCAAGGCCCCCTCCACTCTTTGGGGTTGGGGGGCAGGGATGTGGTGCTGGGAATGGTGGAGCCACTGGGACTATTGGGAAGGCAGGACTGGGTCAGTGAGAGCAGAGGGAAGCAGGACTGGGGACACTGGAACCATCGGGAAGCAGAACTGGGGTCACTGGAACCATCGGGAAGCAGGACTGGGGACACTGGAACCATCGGGAAGCAGAACTGGGGACACTGGAAGCACTGGGAAGCAGAACTGGGGTCACTGGAACCACTGGGAAGCAGAACTGGGGACACTGGAACCACTGGGAAGCAGAACTGGGGCCACTGGAACCACTAGGAAGCAGAACTGGGGTCACTGGAACCATCGGGAAGCAGAACTGGGGACACTGGAAGCACTGGGAAGCAGGACTGGGGTCACTGGAAGCCCTGGGAAGCAGGACTGGGGTCACTGGAACCACTGGGAAGCAGGACTGGGGACACTGGAACCACTGGGAAGCAGAACTGGGGACACTGGAACCACTGGGAAGCAGAACTGGGGCCACTGGAACCATCGGGAAGCAGAACTGGGGACACTGGAACCATCGGGAAGCAGAACTGGGGACACTGGAACCATCGGGAAGCAGAACTGGGGACACTGGAACCATCGGGAAGCAGAACTGGGGACACTGGAAGCATCGGGAAGCAGAACTGGGGACACTGGAAGCATCGGGAAGCAGGACTGGGGTCACTGGAAGCCCTGGGAAGCAGGACTGGGGACACTGGAAGCACTGGGAAGCAGGACTGGGGTCACTGGAGCCATCGGGAAGCAGAACTGGGGTCACTGGAGCCATCGGGAAGCAGAACTGGGGTCACTGGTGGTCGGTTCGGCGGGCGCTGGGACCCAGCCCGAGCAGACTACGCCTCCCAGCATGCTCCGCGCGCCGCGCGTGCCCCCCTTGTGACCGGTATCCCCGCTCCGCCCGCAGGCCCGCGCCATGGCCAGCACCCGCAGCGCGCAGCTCCAGGGCACCATCGGCTTCCCCCGCAGGAGGAGCGCCCGCCGCATCGCCACCCCCACGGCCAAGAGCGGCTCCGGTTCCCCCGGCCTGAGGCTCTCCCCCGTGGCCGCGGATCCCGGCCCGGACACGCGCTCGGCCCGGACGGAAGCGCTGCCTCTGAGCCCCCGCAAGCGCCTGGGTGAGGGTTGTGGGGGGGGGCTCATCCTCTTTCTGAGCTGCTGTGGGGCCGGGCTATGGGGCAGGCGGGGGGTCCGGCTCTGCCCTGTCCCTGGTGCAGCCGCGGTTGTGGCCTCCCCTGGTTTCAGGAGGAAACGCTGCTTCCGGGGGGCTGGGAAGGGCTGAAGCACGAAGCCTCCCCCCCATGGAGGGCGGCCCCGTGTCACCAATGGCCTCTCGCTCAGGCCCATGTGCTCACCCCCTCTATTGACCCATCGCAGGTGATGACAACCTCTGCAACGTGCCCCGTGCCCTGCCCTGCTCCCCAGCCAAGCGCAGCAAGGAGAACCAGGGCCGCCGCTTGCTCTTCGGGGACCCCCCGGCCTCCCCCGAGAAGCCCAACAGCCCAGGACCGTCCCCACGGCGCGGGGGGCAGGAGACCCCCCGGAGCTCGGGGCCAGCTCGCACCCGGCTCTTCAGGCAGGAAGGTGAGCGGGATCAGGGAGCGGGATGGGGGTCAGGGTCCTGGCAGCACCCCGTTACCCCCCGCCCTGAATTCTCCCTATTGCTGGCACAGGCACCAGTTACCAGCAGGCAAAGCGGGTGCTGCATTCGGCTGTGCCCGACCGCCTCCACGCCAGGGAGAAGGAGATGGGTGTCATTCGGCAATTCCTGCGGGATCACGTCTGCGGCCGCCGGCCCGGCAGCCTCTACATCTCCGGAGCCCCTGGCACAGGGAAAACGGCCTGTCTGAGCCGTGTCCTGCTCGACTGCAAGGTGCGGGGGGTCCCGGCAGCAGATGAGGGGTGCGATGAGCTCCCCTAGGGGTGCTGGTGGAGCAGGTTGGCAGGGAAGGACCGCTATGGGTGAGGGGAGCGGGCAGCGGGTTGTGGCTGGTGTTAACGCTCCCATTCCCGGCAGGACGAGCTCGCTGGGAGCAAAACCATTGTCCTGAACTGCATGGCCCTGCGCAGTCCCTCCTGCGTCTTCCCCTCCCTGGCGCAGCCCCTGGGTCTGCCCGCGGCCACCGGCCGGGAGGGTCTGCGGAGCCTGGAGAAGCGCCTGACGGCCCCAGGACCCATGGTGTGAGTTCCCTGCATGGGGGTGGCATGGGGACACCCCAAGGGGGGGGACCCCAGGGGCAGCTTTCCCTGCTCAGGGAGCTGTGACCAGGGCAGAGCTGGGGCTCATGTGGGTTCCTCCATCGCAGTTTGCTGGTGCTGGATGAGCTGGACCAGCTGGAGAGCAAGGGGCAGGATGTGCTCTACACCCTCTTCGAGTGGCCCTGGCTGCCCAGCTCCAGGCTCGTGCTTGTTGGTGAGTGCACAGCACCGTGATGCTGCCCACCCCGGCGACCACCTGCCCTGGTTTTGGGGGGGGCTGAAGGGGGTTTGCCTTTGCCACCTGCTCCCTCCTCACCTCCCTGCGCTGTGCCCACAGGGATGGCCAATGCGCTGGACCTGACGGATCGCAGCCTGGCCAGGCTCGGTGCCCACGGCAGCCCCCAGCTGCTGCACTTCCCACCCTACACCAGGGAGCAGCTCACCAGCATCCTGCAGGAGCGGCTGGGGCAGGTGGGGCCGTGGGGCTGGACACACTGGAGGGGGGCTCACCCATGCAGGCAGCAGCGCTGATGGTACCTGGTGCTCTCGTAGGTGGCTGGTGACCCTGTGCTGGACGCTGCCGCGCTCCAGTTCTGTGCCCGAAAGGTCTCTGCGGTCTCTGGTGATGCTCGCAAGGCTCTGGATGTCTGCAGGTCAGTGCTGGACCCATAACCCAGCTGGGGTGACCCCTGTGAGCCCCACATTAGGGGGGCGGTGCTGGATGCTCAGGGCTGTCTCTCCTCAGGCGTGCTGTGGAGATGGTGGAGCTGGAGGTGCGGAGCCAGACGCTGCTCAAGCCGCTGCCTGGTGGTGAGTGGCTGCTGCTGGACACAACGATGGAGCCAAAACCCTGGGAGGGGGGCACCTCAATGGGGGTCCAGGGTCTCTTTTGGGGCTGCCACTCGCCTCCCCCTGAGGTCCCTTTCTTTGTCCCACAGGAGACTCCCCGGCACCCCCCGTCCCCAAGCGCGTGGGGCTCCTGCACGTCTCCCGTGTGATCTCGGAGGTGTTTGGGGACCGCCTGGCACCGGGGGGCCGGGGCACCCTGGACTCCTTCCCCCTGCAGCAGAAGGTGCTGCTCTGCTCCCTGCTGCTGCTCACCCGGCACCTGCGCATGCAGGAGGTGACGCTGGGGAAGGTGAGTGGTGGTGGTGGTGGTGGGAGCCTCCCTGGGCTGGATGCAGGGAGCAGGTTTGTGTCCCTGGGATCTCCGTTGGATGCAGCAGCCCATGGGTAACTCCTGCTCTGTCTGCTCCAGCTCCATGACACCTACAGCCAGGTCTGCCGGCGGCAGCAGCTCCCCGCTGTGGATCAGGCTGAGTGTCTGTCCCTTGTCACCCTCCTGGAGTCCCGCGGCATCCTCGAGATGAAGAAGGCCAAAGAGGCTCGGCTGGCCAAGGTACCGGGGGTCTGGCAGTGGGGCAGGGGTCTGGTAGCAGGGCACTGGGGCACTGAGCACCTCTCATCTCTCGCCCAGGTCTCCCTGAAGCTGGACCAAGCAGCCGTGGAACACACGCTGCAGGACGCGGTGCTGGTGGGCAGCATCCTGGCCCAGGGCCTGCAGTAGCCTCCCTATGGCCGCGGGTGGGATTCTGGTGCCGGTGGGGTTTGGCTGGGTCATGGCAGGAGCAGGGAGATGGCTCCTGGAGGCCTCAGCCCTCGTGTGCCCAGCCCTGCCTCGCTCTGGGGTGATTTTATTAATATTATTAATGTTATTATCGTCATTATTTGAGGGGCACGAGGGGTCCCGGTGCTGCTCCCTGCTTTGAGCTATGGCCATGGTGGCTCCTGGCTCATTCGGAGCCTTCTGGGGCTCCTGGCTAGGGGAACATTGGTCCTTCAGAGCAGGGAGGGGTGCAGGGATGGAGGTGGGGGATGACAGCAGGGCCCCCTCTATCTGCTGCTGTTAATAAAGTCATGTTCTGCTTCAGTGCTGGCTCCTGCTTCTGCGTCCCCCATTCCCCTCCTGCCCCTAAGGCTGTGGGGCCCAGCCCAGTCCTCCCCCAGCCCCTTTCCTCTGAGCTGCAGCCCCCCCCCCCCCCCCAGCTCCTGGCCCCAGCTCCTCTGCTTGTGTTAAATAATAGAAGCTTTGACCTAATTTTGCAGCTCCCCCGGCTGGGGGGGGGCACCCAGGGAGGGGATGAGGCTGCGTCAGTGTCCCACATCCAGCCCTCGCACCCCACCTCTGCCCATCCCACCCAGCACCCCTCGCTGCCCCCATGCTGCCGGGGGCCGGGGTCCCCCCACTGTGCCTCGGTTTCCTTTGTCCCCATGGTGTGGCCCTGGTGTGTGCCGGGCCTGTCCTGATGCTGTCCCCATGGGGTGCAGGGTGTGGGGACATCACTTGTGTCCCAGTGCTGCAGCGGAGCCCAGGGGGGGTGCAGGAGGCCAATACTGAGCTGGGTGTCCTGGTGCAGCCCCCTTTTCCCACCCCCCCTGTTTGGGCACTGCCTTTCTCTGCTGTGCCAGGGGACACTGGGGACAGGGCAGGCCCTGGGCACAGGGACTTGCAGCGTGGGGAGCACTGGGGAAACTGAGGTGGTGCCGGGGGCAGGCGGTGGCCCCAGCCAGGCCCTGAGCACGGCTTAGCCCATTGCTGCCACGGGGCTATTTATAACAGAGCTGCTGGGAAGCAGCACGGGGGGGGGACGTGGGTTCAGCCCAGGCTGTGTCCCCTGTCCCTCACCAGGCCTCACATGTGGGGGACCCAGGCCCTGCCACCCATCCATGGGGCTGAGCTGGTACCAGCATCCCCATGGGCAGAACTGGGGCTGCCAGGGGGGTTCCCTGCTCCCCCTCACCCCCAGCAGCTGCATCCTACCCTGTGCCCATGATGCAGCCCCATGGCACAGGATGGCATGGGCCGGAAGGGAGCGGCTGGCAGCGTGTGTGACCACAATGACGTGTTGGTGACACGGGTGGGCACCGCGGTGCCCCTGCTCCCCGCATCCCCCCTGTGCCCACCACGGTGCTGGGTGAGGTGCTGGGTACAGGCAGGGCACGGTGGGTACCAGCCCCGCTGCCATGAGCATCCCATGGTGAGGCTGGAGGGTGCTGGTGCTGCCTTCAGGGTGCCCTGGGTGGGGACAAGGAGAGCGGGGTGCCACAGGGACGTGGCCCCATGGCGTGGGAACGCGGCTCCGGGGCCGTGCCAGCCCTGGCTCCGCTCTCTGCTGCAGTGCGTGAAAAATCAATAGTGCACACGGATGGGGTGAGCTGCGCGGTGCCGGAGCCGCTCAGCACCGCGCCGTGAGGGGCCGGCAGCACCACGGCAAGACCATTGCAGTGTGGGGACACCTCTGCTTGCCTGGGACCCCCCCCGGCCCCACAGCATCATGGGGATGCTGAGGGGCCAGCCGGGCTCCGTGCCCCCCCCAACTCCGGCACATGTGTGCCCACGTCCCCCTGCTCCCGCACACACGTGCTGTGCCCTCTGCGTGCGTGTCCGGCCGCATGTGCTCAGCGGGGACCTGGTGTCCCCTCGGCGGTGTCCCCGGTGCCCCGGCCATCGCTGTCCTCCCTTGCACTCTCCTTACATAAGCAGCCACGTGTCGGGCACGGCCGCCTCCCGCTGCGGCGTCACCGCCGGCACCCAGATTCCATCTGACAGCCCCGTTCCGCTCGGCTGCGCTCCTGTGGGTACCGGGACCGGGGATGTGGGGCAGGACCCCACATGACCCCGCTGTGATGGCACCGGGGGAGCGCTGCGGGGACACCGGGGACGCGGCCCTGTGCCCATGGCGCCTCTTGTCTGTGCGCCGGCACCCACGTCCTCCCGCTGGGCCTCGGCACCCCGACGCCATGGGACAGGCTGGGGCTGGGAGCTGCGGGCAGGCAGGATGCGGGCAACGGGGGGATCAGCCCCACAGTGGGGTGCTTTGGAGTCCTTGGTGCCCGGTGGGCCCTGGAGGGGGCGGCGGGGTGGCCTCTGCGCACATCTGGCAGTGATTTGGCGCATTCCTCTGGGCTGAGCACATGCCGGCGCTTGGGCCTCGCCGCAGCGGCAGCACCACCATGTTGGGGAGGGGGCCAGCGGCCGTGCCGGGCTGTGGGTGCCCAGACCTCGCTGCCCCCAGTGAGCCCGGGGGTCCCACCTCGCCCTGCCTTGAATAGAGGGGAAACTGAGGCACAGGAGTGCTGCTCTGGGTGGCCCCAGGGACCCAGTGGGAGCCAGCCTGGGGCATGAGGCTGGGCCAGGGCTGCCTCAGGCTGCAGCTCTCCTTTTTTCTTTCCCTTTTCACAGCAAAGTTGCCTTAATCCCCTGTGTGTCCTCAGTGGGATGCAGGTGGGCGACCTGGTGAGAATGTGAGGGACACAGAGGTGCCGGAGCTGTCACCCTGGTAGGGATGAGGGAATCAGGAATGCAGCAGCACAACCTGTGTCCATATCCCTGTCCTCGGGGTCAGTGGCTTTGTTGGGGGGCAGGCAGGAATGCCTCCTTCACCCCCTTGACTTCAGCCCATGGAGGAGGACCATGCCCTGCCCCTCTGAGCGTGGGGACATCTTGTGTATCCCCCATCCCGCTTGACCGTCCCCCCCAGTCCCCCATGCCCTGGGTGGTCCCTTCGCCCCCATCCTGTATCCCCTGCATCCTTTTACGAGACAAGGAGAAGGAAAAGGCGCAACGAGCTTTATGACGCGC
>NW_026636102.1:0-213 GCF_028554395.1 Pezoporus wallicus | reverse complement strand
AGAGCCAGGATTGAAAGATGGTGCTGGACCTGTTCAGCACACAATCCCCTTTACATTGGTGCCTCCACCGTTGCTTTCACTGCTCACTTTCACACAGGAAAAGCATTTGAATGGAATCAGTCCAGAGCCTGCTCTCTGCTGCGCAGCAACACAGTCAGCACAGAATGAACAGTGGCATCTGCTCACACGGCAGAAGGATCATCAGGGAAAGCT
>NW_026636101.1:0-21559 GCF_028554395.1 Pezoporus wallicus | reverse complement strand
TTGGCTGCAACCCACTAACAAGCCACAAAATAAATCAAAGACCGACAAGATCCAAAACCATTTGCACAAGGCACCCCCTGCATCTTTCAGAACCCAAACTACAAGAAGCCCCCTGCCTTGTGGCTGTATACCCGTAAAATCCAAAACCTTTTCTACAAGGCGCCCACTGCGTCTTGCAGGACCCAAACCACAAGATGCCCCCTGCTTCTTGTTGGGTGTATACCAAACGGATTTATGGAAGGCTTACAAACCTTGCGTACGCTTACCAAACTAACCCAATTACCAATTCAGTCTTTATGCAAGATGCCCCCTGCACCTTACAGACTATATAGAAGAAAAGAATATCTTTTATGAGATGGTCCTTGTCTGCTCCCTCAGTGATCCGAATGAGTCGAGGGGTCCCTCCAGGAAAAATTCCTGAGTGCCCAAGGGAGCCCTGTCCTCAGGGGGACCTGAAGTCGAGCAGAGAGTCCCATCTGGGTAGCCAAATTGATTCGGAGAAAACTCCAGGAACAAACTTGCCAACAAAGTTTTCAAGCTGACAAGCAGGTATTTATTGTGGCGTTGGGAGACACAGGGGATAGCTATTCCTAACGTGTGTCTCTCAATTGCCACAGAAGCTGTCCTTTTATAGCCACTGCGCATACATATATATTCATGAGGCTACGTATGGATTGCATCCTTTTCCAGAGAGTTCCTCGCATGCGTACAGAATTGTGGTGGTGGTCTCTGAGGGTCGATTACTTCTTCCAACAATCTTCATCGCTTCTGGCAGCCTTTGAAGCACACACAGTAGATGCTCATATCAGTTTAATTGGTTCATTCGCACCAGAGACATAATAATCCTCCTATCCTCCTACTTATCAGTTAGTTTAACTGTAGCCCATCCTGGACACCTGCAGTTCACATATACTCCTTATCCCTGTGTTCTGCTCTTCTAGACTGTTTTTCTTACAACTACGTCAACTATTACAACTTAGCTTGTGAGAATTCTCAGTATGTTCTCTAGGAGTGACAGCAATGCTTGCTGAACCGCTGCAAAGCTCACTTTCTGCAGAAGAAGCCCAGCACCAGCTTTCTGTCCTGCATCTTCGCCTGTGGGAGCAGAGACCAAACATTCGTGCTCTACTCACTCTGTTGCAGGACAGCAGAGAGCAGCTCCATAGAGGATGGATTCAAAGGGACATTTAGGTGGGAAAATGAAGAGTGAAAGCAATGTCTTCAAAACCCCAGGAGGTTTATATCTTAGTTTGTTTCCAAATTTCCTCCAGATCTGTTTTGATTCTGCCACTTTCATCTATATAGGAACAACAGCTTTCATTGGTTATGGAACAAACCCCTCCTTGTGTTGCCAGTAACATGTCTAGAGCCATTCGGTTCTGTAATGCCACTTTAGACAGGATGGTTATCTCTTGTTGTTCTGCCTGCATTATATCAATGAGTTTACTTTCCATTTCCTCTATAGTTGCTGAGATATTTTCAATTGCCTTTTCTAATTCACTTACTCCCAAAGACGGAATTAGCCCCCTTACAAAACTATGAAATGCGCTGTGCCGTTCAATAATAGGGTTAAACCCTAGCTTAATCCGTTTAGCAAAACTTCTAATCCAGGTCCCGGAAGGATACCTGTCGATAATAGTAAAATTGGGTATTACAGCACCTAAGGTGCATGCCCCCTTCCAGTTGGGGAGGAGACTCTTATAAGTATTTTCTCCACATAATCATACCATCCTTTCCCTTTAGGAACGGGCCACCACTGAACTATGATACCATCTATATTAATAGTATGATTTCCATTTGAAGGGTGACCTACATATGTTGCATTTAAACAAACAAAATTTCCTACCCTGGTTCCTGGGGTAATACATCTTTGTGCACAGGTGTAATATTTATTACCTGGACAAGGATTAACTATTCCAAATTTTAACTTTTCCTTCGAATACAGATTGCTAGTGTTCACCCACCAATTTGTCCATGAGACAGTGTTAGGAATTGGAACTCCAGTTAATGGGAGATCTAGGCTTTCTCCTGATTTAGGCAACTGTGCACACACCCAACAGTCACTACGACTAAAAACATTAGTAACATTCTGCACTAATTTCAGGTATAAGTTCTGGTCCCAAGCTTGTGCGCCAGTTATCATATGAGTCCAAATAATGATCGACGCAATTTCATGTGTAAGGATCCTGAAGGTTCGATCTGCCATGTCTTCTCTGGCTCTGGTGCTTTCTTAATTCATGAATAATGTATCTGAGCTGGTTGTTCCTTTATCTTCACTGCTGTAAAGATCATCAGTAATACCTGGTACGGTCTGCTCCAATTCTCCCGTAGAGGATCTCCTGAAAAATTCTTAACATAAACCCAGTTTCCAGATCTGAAAGGGTGAATCGGATAATCCAAACCTCTTGCTCTTGTCGCCATTATTCTCTCATTTATCTCCTCCAATTGTTTTCCCAGATTGATCAGAAACTATCGAAGATAGCTCTCTCCCACTTCCTGAAGACTTTCTCCTTTAAACTGGGCCTGATATGGTCTTCCATACAAACTCTCAAATGGACTGACCTCTTCTTTTGACCGAAGTTCAGTTCGAATTCGTAATAGAGTCAGTGGTAACGCCTGGTACCAATAGAAATTTGTTTCCTGACATATTCTACTAATCTGTTGTTTAATCACATGGTTCATCTTTTCTACTCGCCCACTGGCCTGAGGCCTTTATGCAACATGTAGTTGCCAATCAATTTCTAATTTTTTGCTAATTTCTTGTGACAATTTTGCACTAGTGTGAACCCTGGTCAGAAGAAATTGCGACTGGTACTCCAAAGCGAGGTATTATTTCATTTAATAATACTTTAATCCCCTGCCTTGCATTATTTATGCTACAAGGGAATGCTTCTGGCCAGCCTGAAAAAGTATCCTTTAGCACCAACAAATATCGATAACCCCCTTTTCTTGGTAATTCAGAAAAATCTGTTGGCCATTGCGGTCCTGGTTAACTTCCTCTCCCAATTGTCCCAAGTTGATTTCTATTTTCAGTTTTAGGATTATTCTTAAGACATACCTGACCTTGTTTTGTCACTAATTGAACTGTGGTGTATAGATTCCTTCCTACAATTTGTTTCTCTAAATATTTATACAAAGAGTTTCTACCCCAATGAGTTTTATTATGTTCTTCCTGAACTAACTTCCAGAGCTGGTTATAGGGGATTACAATTCGCCAATCAGGTATTTGAGCCCAACCCTCTTTATTTTCCTGTCTCTTTAGATCCTCAATCAACTTTCTATCCTCTTTTGAATACCTAGGTTTAGATTTTTCAATTGTTACTTCGCCGTCAGGGATTAAGAACATGATTTGGGATTGTTCAGCTACTCGTTCAGCTTCAAAATCAGCCAAATTATTTCCGATTTCCTGATCAGAGTCACCTTGTTGATGTCCTTTACAGTACATAACAGCTACTTCTTCAGGTAGCTGAACAGCTTCCAGTAACTGTAGATTTTCTGTAGCATGTTTAATCTGTTTCCCTTGTGTGTTCAAAAGTCCTCGTTCTTTCCAGATAGCACCATGTGCATGGACCACACCAAATGTGTATTTAGAATCAGTCCAGATATTTATCCTTTTACCTTTCGCCAATTCCAGGGGTCTCATTAATGCTATTATTTCTGCCTTCTGGGCAGAGGTGTTCGCAGGTAAAGGCTTAGCTTCTATTACCTGTGAAGTGGTGGTAATGGCATATCCTGCCTTTCGTTTGCCATTTTTCATGAAGCTACTACCATCAGTAAACCAAGAATCAGCATCTTCCAGAGGGTTTTCTTTCAAATCTGGTTGGCTCAAATATACAGTCTCTATGGTGTTCAAGCAGTCGTGTGTTAGGGGTTCTGTCAATTGTTCCTGCAAAAAGGATGCTGGATTCACAAGGTTAGTGACCACAATTTCTATATCACCCTGTTCCACAATGGTGGCCTGATATTTCAAAAAACGTGAAGGAGATAACCACTTCAGCAGTTCATACAGTGGTCTTACCAGAACACCATAATCATGGATCCAAGGTCTGAACCCTCCAGTCATTCCCAGGAATGTCCGGAGCTCCTTGACGGTCGATGGTCGTGGAGTCTGGCAAATGGCTTCTTTTCTGGCAGTTCCAAGTTCTCCCCTTCCTCCTGTTATTTCATATCCTAGGTAGGAAACACAGGTTTGGATTAGTTGGGCCTTTTGTCTGGATACCCGATAACCATTCAGTCCCAGAAAATGTAATAATTCCACTGTCCACTGGATACATTCTTCCTTTGTTTCTGCAGCAATCAACAGGTCATCCACATACTGTAACAGAGTCCCCCTCTGAGTGGGTGGCTTCCATAATTCTAGTTCTCGTGTGTCCTGGGTTCAGCAGTAGCAGTCATTTTTCCCCTTCTTGGTAGCTGGTGCAGTGCCGTGTTTTGACTTTCGGCCGGGGAACAGAGCTGATAATGATGTTTTGGTTTGGCCAAGGACTTTGTGAGCCTCATGCTCTGCCAGGGAGGAGAGGAAGCCAGGAGGAAGCAGAGACAGGACACCTGACCCAAGCTGACCAAAGAGGTATTCCATACCACAGCATGTCATGCCCAGAATGTAACTGGGAGTTAGCCGGAAGGACGGGGACTCTGCAGGGTTGGAGGAGGTATGGGTCGGTGCTTGGTTGGGCTGAGGGGGGCAAGTTATTGGTTGGCTGGTGGTGAGGTGTTGTATTCTCTTCCCTTGTTATTTCCTTTATCATTATTATTATTGGTGATAGCAGTAGTGATTTGTGTTATACCTTAGTTACTAAACTGTTCTTATCTCAACCTGTGGGAGTTGCATTCTTTTCGATTCTGCTCTCCATCCCTCTGGGAGCAGGGGGAGGGAAAGAAGGGGGGGAGTGAGTGAACGAGTTACCTGACTGGGTTTATACCACAACAGTTCTTTTTGGCGCCCAACGTGGGGCACGAAGGGTTGAGATAACGACAGATTTGACTGGATTAATAGTCATTCGTCACAATGCTGATTTATTGGGTATCAGAGTTGTTCTTGTTGATCTCACAGCTTCAGAATGTTGTAACTTACTTAGAGCCGGTATTTGCTGTGTTAGTGTTTATCAAGTGTGGGGCCTGGGCTAAGGTTCTTGTCTCACTGTGCTTTATGGCAATGGCTTGTAATACGGGCGGGCTCCAGCAGCAGGGCGGGGGGACGTGGCCGTGGACTTGTACCTGGCCGTCCGGCTGCTCTTCACCGTCCTGGCCCTCGCCCTACTCTCCATCTTCGTGAGGCTGCGGGGAGCCGAGGTGGAGCGGCCTCGGGAGCCGGCGGCAGCCGAAGCGGCAGCCGAAGCGGCCCGGGAGAGCGGCCCCGGGGACCAGGCGGCGGCGGGAGTGGGGCCGGAGGCCGCCAGGGGACGGCTGCCGGTGGAGGAGGCCGGGGCGGTCGAGGAGAGGAAGGAGGCAGCTGCCGAGCAGCGGGAGAAGGCGGCGGAGGAGCCTAGCCCCGCGGAGGAGCCCAGCCCCGCGACCGAGCGGAGCCCCGCGGCAGAGCCCAGCCCCGCGACGGCCGAGAGCATTCCCCGGAAGCCGCCCGCCGAGCCCCAGGAGGATGCAGGAGACCACGCAGCATTTCCCAGCAAGGCAGAGGAGGAAGAGCTGGACTCAGGAAAAGAGAAGCCGGTGGTGGGAGAGCCGGCAAGCACAGCAGCTACACCAGCCCCAGTGACAAGTACAGCAGCATCGTTTGAGAGTTCTGAAGGTTTTGAATGGCCTTTGGGTATCCTTGGGACCTGCCTGCTGACTGTGATGGGGATCACCATGTTGGCACACACACAGGCTGTGTTCTACCCACAACCATTTTGCCTGATCTCAAAAGTTAAGCAGAGTCAGGTTTGGGTCTTGTCTGGGGTTAGACAACAATATAGAGGGACCAAGAGGTTTTCCCCAAAGCTGGACAGTCATGAGTGGCAGGGTGTGTGGGACAGTATGGGCAAGTATCTAGTCCACTGGGCCCCTCCAGTGCTTTGGAAGCGTCGGAGATGGAAGGCAGCTGTATGGAGTCCCCAGCAACAAGCTGCAGAAACTGCTGAAGGGGACAGTGAATTATTTTGAGCCTGGTGGGCCCATGGCACTTCAGGCCATCAGAGCAGAGATGCAACATAGAGATGGACTCATGATCAAGGGGTGGACTTAGCAATGGACACTATTGCCCAGGTTATTCACAAGTGTGAACACTGCACACAGTCTCTCCTGATCTGGAAGACTGTTACAAGAGATGGAACCTGACATCATGGACCACATGGACACAGCAGCTTTATAGGGACTGGTCCATGCACTAAGATAAGAGTGCACCGAGATAAGAGTGATGGTATATTGAAAATGTGGGATCTGAGCATGACGTGAATGGTATGGAATAAGGGGTGGATAATGTCCTGGGTTCAGCAGTAGCAGTCATTTTTCCCCTTCTTGGTAGCTGGTGCAGTGCTGTGTTTTGACTTTCGGCCTGGGAACAGAGCTGATAGAGATGTTTTGGTTTGGCCAAGGACTTTGTGAGCCTCATGCTCTGCCAGGGAGGAGGGGAAGCCAGGAGGAAGCAGAGACAGGACACCTGACCCAAGCTGACCAAAGAGGTATTCCATACCACAGCACGTCATGCCCAGGATGTAACTGGGAGTTAGCCGGAAGGGCGGGGAGTCTGCAGGGTTGGAGGAGGTATGGGTCAGTGCTTGGTTGGGCTGAGGGGGGCAAGTTATTGGTCAGCTGGTGCTGAGGTGTTGTATTCTCTTCCCTTGTTATTTCCTTTATCATTATTATTATCGGTGGTAGCAGTAGTGATTTGTGTTATACCTTAGTTACTAAACTGTTCTTATCTCAACCCGTGGGAGTTGCATTCTTTTCGATTCTGCTCTCCATCCCTCCAGGAGCAGGGGGAGGGAAAGAAGGTGGGGAGTGAGTGAACGAGTTACCTGACTGGGTTTAAACCACGACATCGTGCTAGCTGATCTCCAAAAATTGCTGGACTGTTTTTAAACCCCTGAGGTAGTACTGTCCAAGTTAATTGTGTTTTTCTTCCTGTGTCAAGATTCTCCCATTCAAAAGCAAATAAATTTTGGCTTTCTTTGGCTAATGGTAAGCAAAAGAAAGCGCCCTTCAAATCCAGGACGGCAAACCATTTCTGATTTAATTTTAGTTTGGTCAATATAGTATATGGATTATCCACCACAGGGTGGATGTCCTCTACTATTTTATTTATTGCCCTTAAATCTTGAACTAGCCTATAGCTTTTCCCATCTGCTTTCTTTACTGGTAAATAGGGGGTGTTATATTCCGATTCACATTCCACTAATAACCCATATCTTAAAAGATTATCAATTATTTCTTTAATTCCCCTTCTATCTTGTATTCTTAGAGGATACTGTTTTATTCAAACTGGGCAGGCCCTCGTTTTTATTTCAATTTTAATAGGCAAAGCATTCTTTGCCTTACCTGGAATTTCTGATGCCCAGACTCCTGGATATACCTGATTGAGGATTTCTTCTACTTCAGGTGAATTGGACTTCTCGATTTCCTGTTGAATTAATGACACACTCATAGCTTCAATTAATTGGTCCTCTTTTAGTTCTATTTCACCTCTTTTGAAGGTTATGATTGCCTCCAAATGTTCTAATAAATCTCTTCCCAATAACGATTTGGGTGAATTTGGCATATATAGAAATTTATGTACCCCAATTTGTTTTCCTATCTTATATTTTAAAGGTCTTAGAAAGAATGTTTTTTCCTAATGGCCAGTAGCTCCCAGAACCATTATAGACTCTTTTCCTTTTAATGTCAAATCTTGGTTCAAAACCGAATAAGTTGCCCCAGTATCTATAAGAAATTCCACTTCTTTTTCTGTGGCCCCTAGCTTGATTTTAACCAGTGGATCCGCTAGGGTAGATTCCCCAGGTCCCCGTCACTCTAATTCCAATTCAGTGGTCAATTGAGTTTGTTGTTTTCCCTATGGACATTCCCATTTCCAGTGTCCAAACCCTTTACAGTTTGCACATTGATCCTGACTAAGGGGAGTTATCCTGTAACCCCCCTCTCTGCCTCTCATTCCCATTCCTCGGCCACGACCTCGGCCTCTCATTCCACTATATCCTTCATTCACTTGCCCCAATGCTGCAATCATAGCTGTTGTTACGACCTTTCCTAATTTCTTTTCTTTAGCTTGTTCTCTATTCCTGTACACTTTCCAAGCCACTTCCAGTAACTTTTCCATATCTCTTATTTCAGTCACAGATAACTTTTGAAGCTTTCGCCTGATATCCTCCGATGACTGCCCCACAAAGGAATGTGCAAGATGTAGTTTTCCTTCCTCTGAGGAAGGATCCAGTGTGGTGCATTTTCGCATAGCTTCTCTGAGCTTATCCAGAAACTCTGTTGGCGACTCCCTCGGACCCTGTCTTATTTCAAACAGCACCGACCAATTTACCGCTTTAGGTATAGCATTTTCAAGCCCATATTTAATCCAATTCTGATATCTTTTCAAAGATGCATAATCTTCATCATCATCGTAATCCCAATTTGTAACTGAGAGGGGAATATGATCTTCAACCCTCCCCTCTATCGCCCCTGCAGTAATCTGAGCATTTACCTGAGTACAAACAGTTTTTATAACCAATTGTTTTTCTGTCTCTGTTAATGCATCCAGGATTACATCTATATCTTTCCAGTCAGGATCCTGACTTTTTACCAGTATCTCAAATTTCTTTGCTTCCCCTATAGGGTCATTTTGATACTCTTTTGCAATCTGCTTCCACTTATCCAAATCTCCTAGAGAAAAATTTACTTTTATTTTGGTACATCCCTCCGGTCCCATTGCTTCCCTCAGAGGGGCTTGCAGGACAGGCTTAGTTTTACTACGAATCCGGGCAGCAACAGGAGAGGAGGAAATTTGTTTTACACTTTGTTCCCGTTTTACACTTTGTTCTTGTTTTACACTTTGTTTTGGTTTTACACTTTGTTCTGGTTTTACCCTTTTTTCTTGCTTTATACTTTGTTCTTGCTCCTCATCTGAATTAGAGGATTCCTCCTCAATCAGAGGTGGTCTCTGATCTGGTACTTTGGGGGAAACATAATCCTCTATTCTATCCTCAACCCTGTTATCCTCAGCTTGTTTCTTAAGTTTCAAGCAAATTTCCCCAATGTCACAACCAGAACAACAGCTTTCCAATCTATTCCCTGCCTGCTTCCTTTCTTTTTCTAAAGCTAAAACTAAAAGATCTGAAGGTGCTATATTAATTCCACATTCTTTTTGCCATTCCAGGTGGTTTCACAACGTGAAAAACATATCTGCATATATTACTTCATCCCATTTTCCTTGCCGCCTCAAAAACAACGTCAATTGTAACAATGTATTATAGTTCAGAGTTCCATTTTTTGGCCATTTTTCCTGATCTTTCAAAGTATACAAAGGCCACCATTGGTTACAATATTTGATCAATGTTTTCTTATTTACTGAGCCCCCAGGAGACCCTCCCAGTTCTTTCCAACGTGACAAAATGCACCCTAAAGGACTCTTTTCCGTGATCTCCTCACTTTGCTGATTTCCCATTATTAATCACTCACTCACACACACTAGGGATCCCACAGACACACTCCACGCAGTTACAACACTTGAAACAGATACAGAGACTAAAATTCTATCAGACCACAATTAATAATACAGTTCTCCGATAAAAAATCACAAGACCAGAATCAGCGCTGTAACATTCCACAAAACAAATCGAATACCAATTCGAATACTTTTTCCAATAGGATTCAAAACCATTTCCACAAGACACCCCCTGCGTATTACAGGACCCAGATCACAAGAAGCCCCCTGCTTTTACCAAACCAATTTACCAAACCAAGATGCCCCTTGCATCTTACAGACTATATAAAAGAAAAGAATACCTTTTATGAGATGGTCCTTGTCTGCTCCCGCAGTGATCCGAATGAGTCGAGGGGTCCTTCTGGGAAAACCTCCCGAGGGCCCTAGGGAGCCCTGTCCTCAGCGGGTCCTGTATTCATCACCCGGTCTAGCATATGGTCAGGAGACATCATCACATGACGAAGAAGAAGAAGAAGAGGTAACTTCTTGACCTCGGACCTCAACCGAGCTGCGGAATATGAGAAAAGATTTTACCCGTCAACCAGGGGAGCACATCATCACCTAGTTGCTCCAATGCTGGGACAATGGGGCCGATGGTGACGAACTAGAAGGTACAGAAGCCAAGTAGCTGGGATCACTTGCTAGAGAAGGGGGAATTGACAAAGCAATTGCAAGAGAGAAAAAGTCCCTCAGTCTTTGGAGGCGGCTCTTGGCAGCTGTGAAAGAAAGGTTTCCATACAAGGACGATGTTATGAGTCGTTCAGCCAAGTGGACTACTTTAGAGAAAGCCATCCAGTCTCTGAGGGAATCAGCCATTGTAGAGATAATCTATCACATCGAGCCAAATAAAAGAGATATACCCATAGATCCAGATGAAGTTGAATGTACATGACCCATGTGGCGAAAACTTACACGAATTGCACCGTCATCCTATGCCCATTCATTGGCTACAGTAACCTGGAATGACATAGTACCACTAAGAGTGGATGAAATGGCTCATAAACTCCGAGAGTTCAAAGAAAATCTCACCCCTTCCATCTTCTCAGCTGTGGAAAAACTGTCCCAGGACCTCAAACAATTGAGGGACGATGTATCTGATTTATCCAGCTCCTCACGTGTACCAACACACGTCCCAGATATTAAAAAAAGGTGTCCTACTGTTGGAGAGAGGAGATACAGGAGGTATACGCCACGGGGTACCCTATGGTTTTACCTGCGGGATCACGGAGAAGACATGACAAAGTGGGATGGAAAACATACTTCAGCTTTGGAGGAATGGGTGAGTGATTTGAAGAGGGGAGCAAGGGCCAAGACTGATAATCCCATGAGAGCTACAGCTTCAGTCTCTGGTGAGCAGTTTCCCAGATGGAATGGAAGAGCTGATTTTACTACAGCTCCTGTGATAATGAAGAATAATCCCTTTCACCACGACTTAAGTGTCCAGCGCTGTGTTGACTATTAAATGGGCCCTGCCTCCATCCAGGTGGAGGTAGGGGACAATCGAATTTCCTGGACTGTGTGGATCAGATGGCCTGGCACATAAGTCCCACCTAAGTATAAGGCTGTAGTAGATACTGGTGCACAGTGTACCCTGATGCCATCAAGCTGTCAAGGGGTGGAACCCATCTATATTTCTGGAGTGACAGGAGGATCCCAAGAGTTGACTGTGCTGGAGGCTGAAATCAGCCTGACTGGGAGGGAATGGCAAAAGCACTCTATTGTGACGGGTCCAGATGCTCCATGCATCCTCGGCATAGACTACCTCAAGAGTTTGCTTTTACTTGGAGGGGTGTGCAGTTCACTTGGAACCAACTGCCCTAGGGGTGGAAACAGAGCCCTACCATTTGCCATGGACTGGTCCAGACTGCACTGGAACAGGGGCAAGCTCCAGAACACCTGCAATACATTGATGACATTATTGTGTGGGGCCATATAGCGGAAGAAGTCTTTGAGAAAGGGAGGAAAATAATCCAAATCCTGCTGAAAGCTGGTTTTGCCATAAAACGTTGTAAGGTCGAGTGACCTGAACAGGAGACTCAATTTCTAGGAATAAAATGGCAAGATGGATGAAGACACATCCCCACAGATGTGATCAACAAGATAACAGCAATGTCTCCACCAACTAATAAAAAAGAAACGCAAGCTTTCTTGGGTGCAGTGGGGTTCTGGAGAATGCACATCCCAAATTACAGGTCGATTGTAAGCCCTCTATATCATGTGACTCGGAAGAGGAATGATTTTAAATGCGGCCCTGATCAACAACAAGCCTTTGAGCAAATTAAATGCTAGATAGTTCATGCAGTAGCCCTTCACAGTATCACACAGTATGCTAGAGATTGGAAGGGACCTCGAAAGATCATCTAGTCCAATCCCCCTGCCGGAGCAGGAACACCTAGATAGTGTTACACAGGAATGTGTCCAGGCGGGTTTTGAATGTCTGCAGGGAAGGAGACTCCACAACCTCCCTGGGCAGCCTGTTTCAGTGTTCCGTCACCCTCACCGAGAAGAAGTTTCTTCTCAAGTTTAAGTGGAACCTCTTGTGTTCCAGTTTATACCCAATACCCCTTGTCCTATCATTGTTTGCCACTGAGTAGAGCCTGGCTCCATCCTCGTGACACTCCCCCTTTATATATTTATAGACACTTACAAGGTCACCCCTCAGTCTCCTCTTCTCCAAACTAGAGAGACCCAGCTCCCTCAGTCTTTCCTCATAAGGGAGATGCTCCACTCCTCTAATCATCTTTGTTGCCCTGCGCTGGACTCTCTCCAGCAGCTCCCTGTCCTTCTTGAACTGAGGGGCCCAGAACTGGACACAATATTCCAGATGGGGTCTCACCAGGGCAGAGTAGAGGGGAAGGAGGACCTCTCTCAACCTACTAACCACCCCCCTTCTAATACACCCCAGGATGCCATTGGCCGTCTTAGCCACAAGGGCACAGTGTTGGCTCATGGTCATCCTGTCATCCACTAGGACCCCCAGGTCCCTCTCCCCTACACTGCTCTCTAACAGGTCGTTTCCCAACCTATACTGGAACCTGGGGTTGTTCCTGTCCAGATGCAGGACTCTACACTTTCCCTTGTTGTATTTCATCAAGTTATTCCCTGCCCAACTCTCCAGCCTGTCCAGGTCTCGCTGGATGGCAGCACAGCCTTCAGGCGTGTCAGCCACTCCTCCCAGCTTAGTGTCATCAGCAAACTTGCTGATAGTACACTCAATTTCCTCATCTAAATCATTGATGAATATATTAAATAATACCGGTCCCAGTACTGACCCTTGAGGCACTCCACTAGTTACAGGCCTCCAACTAGACTCAGCCCCATAGACTACAACTCTCTGGCTTCTCTCCTTCAGCCAGTTCGCAGTCCACCTCACTACTTGATCATCCAGTCCACACTTCCTCAATTTAGCTGTGAGGATGCTGTGGGAGACTGTGTCAAATGCTTTGCTGAAGTCAAGGTAGACTACATCCACCGCTCTGCCATCATCCATCCACCATGTTATTTCCTCATAAAAGGCTAAGAGATTGGTCAAACATGATTTCCCCTTGGTGAAGCCATGTTGACTGCCCCTCATAACCCTCTTATCCTTGATATGCCTTAAGATGGCACCAAGGATAAGGTGTTCCATCACTTTCCCAGGGATGGAGGTGAGGCTGATCGGTCTATACTTACCCGGGTCCTCCTTCTTGCCCTTTTTGAAGACTGGAGTGACATTTGCTTTCCTCCAGTCCTCAGGCACCTCTCCCGTTTCCCAAGACTTGGTAAAGATGATGGAGAGCGGTCTAGCAATGACTTCCGCCAGTTCCCTCAGCACCCGCAGATGCATCCCATCTGGACCCATGGATTTATGGATGTCCAGATTGCTCAACTGATCTCTAACCCATTCCTCATCGACTAAGGCAAACCGGTCCGTCGACCTGACTTCATCTAAGGTCTCAGGGGTACAGGGCTCTTCAGGACTGCCTGCAGCAGAGTAGACAGAGACAAAGAAGGCATTCAGTAACTCTGACATCTCTGTATCTTCTGTCACCAGGGCACCCATCCCGTTCATCAGTGGGCCTACATTGCCTCTGGTGTTAGTTTTGTCTGCCATGTATTTGAAAAAGCTCTTTTTGCTGTCCTTGACCCTTCTCGCCAGGTTTAATTCTAAGGAGGCCTTAGTCATCCTAGCTGCCTTCCTACATCCTCTAGCAGCAGCCTTATATTCCTCCCAAGTGGCCAGCCCCTCCTTCCATGACCTGTAAACTCTTCTCTTCCACTTGAGCATACCCAGCAATTCCCTATTTAGCCACGCAGGTCTCTTGGCCCTCTTCCTTGACTTCCTATGTGTCGGGATGCTCCGATCTTGAGCACAGAAAAAGCAGTCCTTGAATGTCAACCAACTATCTTGGGCCCCTTTACCTTCAAGCAGCCTTGCCCATGGGATTTCCCCTAGCAATTGCTTGAAAAGGCCAAAGTTTGCCCTGCTAAAGTCCAGGGTTGCAATTCTACTTGGCATTCTACTAGTCCTACCACGCAAGATCCTGAACTCCACCATCTCGTGGTCGCTGCAACCAAGGCAGCCCTCAAACCTTACTGCTTCAACCAGATCCTCCTTGTTAGCGAGGATGAGATCCAGTAGCGCTCCTCTCCTGGTCGGCTCATCCACCATTTGCAGGAGGAAGTTATCATCCATACACTGGAGGAACCTCCTGGACTGCGGCTGGGTTGCTGAGTGGTCCTTCCAGCAAACATTAGGGAAGTTAAAATCCCCCACGACGACCACGGCCTGTGACTGTGAGGCCGCTCTCAGGTGCCTGTAGAAGGCCTCGTCAACTTCCTCACCCTGATCTGGTGGTCTGTAACAGACACCTACAACAGTATCCCCCCTGCCAGCCCGCCCCTTAATTCTCACCCACAGACTGTCAACTCGCTCGTCATCTGTCCCTGGACAGAACTCGGTGCGCTGTAGTTCCTCCCGCACATAAAGAGCAACCCCACCACCCTTCCTGGCTGGCCTGTCCTTTCTGAAAAGGACATAGCCCTCCATGACTACATTCCAGTCATGTGAGCTGTCCCACCACGTCTCTGTAATTGCCACCAGATCATAGTCTCCTGACTTAACACAGGTTTCCAACTCCTCCTGCTTATTTCCCATGCTGCGCGCATTGGTGTACAGACATTCCAGGGAGTGAGCTGAGCACACCGATTTCACCCTAGGATTATAGGAGGCCTCCCAGTCTTCATCAATTCTGGAGCGCTGCCCCACTGGGGCAAGCCCAGCTACAACCCCATCCCCCTTCGAATCTAGTTTAAAGCTCTCCAAATGAGCCCTGCTAATTCGTGCCCCAGCATCCTTTTGCCTCTGTGAGATAAACCTTTCCCACTTGTCATTGTCCAGAATGGTGCCCTATAAAACCAGCTGTTATCAAAGAATCCAAAGCCCTGCCTGTAGCACCAGTCTCGAAGCCAATTGTTTATGAACTGAATGTTCCCATTCCTTCCCACATCATCAGTGGAAGATGGAAGGAGTGAGGAGAAGATCACTTGAGCCCCAGACTCTTTCACCATCTGCCCCAAGGCCCTGTAGTCTTTCTTCATCCCCCTCAGACTGCGGGAAGCAGCTTCCTCCCCACCTGTCTGTAAGACCAGCAGCGGGTAGTATTCTGTCGGGTGCACCAGGTTGGGGAGTGCCCTAGTGATATCCCTGATCCGGGCTCCAGGCAGACTACACACTTCCCTATGATGAGGGTCAACTCTGCATATCGGGCCCTCTGTTCCTCTCAGAAGGGAATCCCCTACTACAATGACCCTTCTTTCTTTCTTAACAGAGGCAGTCTTGAGGTGCAAAGTCGACCGCCTTTTCCTATGTGGCCTTGTGGGCTGGCCTTGCCCCACATTCTCACCTACCTCACCTTCAAGATCCAGGGCCTCGAACCTATTACGGAGGGACACCTGGGGAAGCAGGGCAGGAAGGGGGGAGGGTTTCCCACGACGTCGAACTGGAACTCTCTTCCAAACCTCGTCGTCTTTTTGGTCCCCGACCTCTGCGCAGCAGCTACAGGGCAGGGGCTGTCTCGGGCCATCCCCCTCTGTGTGAGAAGGCAGGGGGTCCTTCCCCTTTTGGGGGGTATCTCCCTGGAACCCTTCTGACTGGCACGCCAGGGAGTTACTCCACCAGTCGATCTCCCTTTCACACTCCCTGATAGTCCTCAGCGTCTCAACCTCCTCCTTAAGTCTTGCCACCAGGCTAAGCAGATCTTCTACCTGCTCACACCTCACGCAGGTGGAATGCTGTCCTCCCTCCCCCGGCAGCAGGAGGCTCTGGCACTCCCTGCACCCAGAGACCTGAACAGCCACGGTTTGGGACGGGGTCTCTGTCTGAGTTGCTGTAGTCACCTTACTGCAAGCTCTCTTTCTGGAGGCAACCATATTGGTCCGCAGTCTGGGACACCAGCAACAGGGCCAGCAACACGACCTGCTTGTTCCTCCCTGTGCCTCTCTGAGGCTTTTTCAAGGAAGCAGCAGGGGAGTGGTCACCGTCACCGTGGGAAAGCCCCCCTCCACGTCAGCCTCTCTCTCGCAAGGGCTGCTGGGGCATCAGGGATGGGGAGATGTCGGGAATCGCGATGTCTCGGCGCTATCCCCTCTGATTTTCCTAATCTCCGTTGACCCTCGAGGTCGCTGAAGCGTGCCGGCTGTGGCTCTAGCTAGGCTAGCTCAGATCTGCTGACCAGTCCAGACCAGGACAGATGTAAAAAACTTACTGTACACTGCAGCCACGGAGAATGGTCCTACCTGGAGCCACTGGCAGAAAGCTCCAGGGGTGAGGCGAGGTCGACCCCTTGGCTTCTGGAGTCGGGGATACAAAGGATCTGAGGCCAGCTATACCCCAACAGGGAAAGATATACTGGCAGCCTATGAAGGGGCTAGAGATGCTTTGGAAGCGATTGGCACTGAAGCACAGCTCCTCCTGGCACCCCAGTTGCCTGTGCTGGGCTGGATGTTCAAAGGCAGGATCTCCTTTACACATCATGCAACCGGTGCTACATGGAGTAAATGGGCTGCACTAATGACACAACAAACACGAATAGGAAATCTCAGTCATCCAGGCATTCTAGAAGTCATCATGGACTGGCCAGAGGGCAAAGATTTTGGAATGTCACCAGAGGAGGAGGCGGTGCGTGCTGAAGAGTCCCCACCATATAATAAACTGTCAGAAAGCGAAAAGCAGTATGCCTTGTTTACTGATGGGTCCTGCTGTATTGTGGGAAAGCATCAGAGATGGAAGGCAGCCGTATGGAGTCCTGGACGACAAGTTGCAGAAACTGCTGAAGGAGAGTATGAATCGAGTCAGTTTGCCAAGGTGAAAGCCATCCAGCTGGCCCTGGACATTGCTGAACAAGAAAAGTGGCCAGTACTTCATGGATGGTGGCAAATGCCCTGTGGGGGTGGTTGAAGCAACGGAAGCAGAGCAACTGGCAACGCAGAGGTAAACCCATCTGGGCTGCTGCACTGTGGAAAGATATTGCTGCCCGGGTGCAGAACCTGGTGGTGAAGGTACGTCATGTAGATGCCCATGTACCCAAGAGTCAGGCCACTGAGGAACACCAGAACAACCAACAAGTGGATAAAGCGGCTAAGATTGAAGTGGCTCAGATGGACTTAGATTGGCAACATAAAGGTGAATTATTTTTGGCCCGGTGGGCCCATGACACTTCAGGCCATCAGGGCAGAGATGCAACATATAGATGAGCCTGTGATCAAGGGGTGGACTTAACAATGGACACTATTGCCCAGGTTATTCATGAGTGTGAAACATGTGCTGCAATTTAACAAGCCAAGCGGTTAAAGCCTCTTTGGTATGGAGGACGATGGCAGAACTATAAATATGGGGAGGTCTGGCAGATTGACTATATCACACTGCCGACAACCTGCCAAGGCAAGTGCCATGTGCTTACTATGGTGGAAGCAACTACCGGGTGGCTGGAAACATACGCTGTGCCCCATGACACTGTCCGGAACACCATCCTGGGCCTTGAGAAACAGATTTTGTGGCGACACGGCACCCCAGAGAGAATTGAGTCAGACAATGGGACTCATTTCCGGAATAACCTTATAGATATTTGGGCCAAAGAGCATGGCATTGAGTGGGTATAAAACATCCCCTACCATGTGCCAGCCTCTGGGAAAATCGAATGGTACAATGGGCTGTTAAAAGCTACACTGAGAGCAATGGGTGGGGAAAATTTCAAGCATTGGGAAACACACTTGCCAAAGGTCACCTGGTTGTTCAACAGCGGAGGATCTGCCAACAAGGATGGCCCAGCCAGCGGGTCAATGCAGGTGGCACCATTGAAAAACTCACTGTCTGCAGAAAAGGCCCAGCACCACGTTGCTATACTGGCTCTTCGGCTGTGGGAGAAGAGGCCAAACGTTCGTGCTATATTCAGTCTGCTACAGGACAGCTGAGAGTGAGCGCCAGAGAATTGGAAACTGCCTTGATTTAAAACCTAGTTAAACAGCTTGTTCACTCACTCCCAGTGAGTGGTGCCGGGCTGGAAGCAATCGAGACCCCACCCCCCGGGGGCTCTCCCCTTCCCCGATCCCGGAAGGATAGGGCGGACAATCAAAAGACTGGAACTCCCACGGGTTGAGACAAGAACAGTCCAGCAAACAATGTACAACACAAGTCATCACCAACGACAACAATGATAAGAGAAAATAACAAGGGAAGAGAATACAATACCACCCGCTGATAAATGAATCTGACCCAGAAGACCCCGTGTCCTTCCGTGTAACTCCCAGTTACCCCCCCTGGGCATGACGTGCTGTGGTATGGAATACCTCTTTGGCTAGCCTGGGTCAGGTGTCCTGTCTCTGCTTCCTCCTGGCTTCCCCTCCTCCCTGGCAGAGCATGAGCCTCACAAAGTCCTTGGTCAGGGTAAACATCACTTAGGAACAACCAAAAACATCGGTATCACCAGCACAGTATCAAAACAGCTCTGCACCAGCTGCCCAGAAGGAGAAAAATTGACTGCTACTGCTAAACCCAGGACAGTATCCACCCCTTATTCCATAAAATTCACGTCATGCTCAGATTCCAAATTTTCAATATACCATCACTCTCCCACATATATACATCAATATACACACACAGACCAAGAGAAAGAGATCATTTTCTTAGTGCGTGGACCAATCCCTATAATGCTGCCGAGTCCATTCAGACCATGATGTCAGGTTCCATCTCTTGTAACAATCTTTCAGGGCAGGAAAGGCTGTGCACAGCCAATTGAATATATCATGAATGCTTGTCCTCTCCTGCCACAGCTGAAGAGTCAGGACAGAAAGATGCTCCTGGGCCTCTTATGCAGATATTGAGCTTTGTACATGCTCCCCCCGCATTGATGCTGCTCCTCGCTTACCCACCTAAAAGTCAAATTGTGTGCAACTTCTCTGGTGCCTTTGCCTGGCCGTCCTGCAGCTGAGTAGAGCACGAACGTTTGGCCTCTGCTCACACAGCCGAAGAGCCAGGACAGAAAGCTTATGCTTGTGCTTTCACCTCCAGTGTGTCAGCAGGGCATGGAGCCTTCAGCTGAATGGCAAGCAGCAGCTTTCTGCCCTGGCTCCTTGGCTCTGTAAGCATTATCTGGACCCTTGCAACAGTGTCAGAACTGCGCCTGGATCTGGCAAGGGAACATCAAAGAGGCACGGTAGTAAGACGGCCTCAACATTACAAAGGTAGTGCACATTGCAATGTTGCTGACACTGGAGCTCAGCTCAATATGTGCAGCTGATTTCCAGCATAAAATTTCTGCATTGAAACCACCACATTGGGAGTAGTGGATGCAGACTTCAGCTTTATGTCCAGCAGCTCTTCCACACCTGAAGAGCCAGGACAGAAAGCTGGTGCTGAGACTCTTCAGTAGACAGTGAGGCTTGCAACGCTGCCGTCCGCATTGCTGTCACTCCTCCCTTTCTCAGCTAAAAGGCTATTTGAATGCAAACACTGAAGCACTCGCTCACGGCTGTCCTTCAGCAGAATGAGTAGAACACGAAAGTTTGTCCTCTGCTCCCACAGCCAAAGAGCTAAGACAGAAAGCTTGTGCTTGGCCTCTTCTGCAGACAGTGAGTCTTGCAACTGTGCAACCCTCATTGCTGTCACTCCTCGCTTTCACACCTAAAAGTCCATTTGAAACCAAATTCTCAGGTGGTGTCTCTCAGCTGCCCAGCAGCACAGTGAGTACAGCACGAATGTTTGGCATCTGCTCCCACAGCCGAAGAGACAGGACAGAAAGCTGGCGCTGAGCCTCTTCTGCAGAAAGTGAGCTTTGCAAAAGTGCCACCCGCATTGCTGTCGCTCCTCCCTTTCCCACCTAAAAGTCCCATTGAATTAAACATGTACAGCGTCCTCTCCTGGCCATCCTGCAGCACAGTGAGTAGAAAACAAATGTTTGGCCTGTGCTCCTACAGCCAAAGAGCCAGGACAGAAATCTGGTGCTGGGCATCTTCTGCAGACAGTGAGCTTCGCAACAGTGCAGCTCGAATTGCTGTCGCTCCTCGCTTTCCCACTGTAAAATCCATTTGAATCCAACCTCTGGGGTGAACGCTTTCAGCAGTCCTTCAGCAGAGTGAGTAGAGCATGAATGTTTGGTCTCTGCTGCCACAGCTGATGAAGGAGGACAGAACACTGGTGCTGTGCCTCTTCTGAAGACAATGAGGTTTGTAAGGGTGACACCTGCATTGCTTTCACTCTTCACTTTCCCACCTAAATGTCCCTTTGAATCCATCCTCTATGGAGCTGCTCTCTGCTGTCCTGCAACAGAGTGAGTAGAGCACGAATGTTTGGTCTCTGCTCCCACAGGCGAAGATGCAGGACAGAAAGCAGGTGCTGGGCTTCTTCTGCAGAAAGTGAGCTTTGCAACGGTTCAGCAAGCATTGCTGTCACTCCTAGAGAACATACTGAGAATTCTCACAAGCTAAGTTGTAATAGTTGACGCAGTTGTAAGAAAAACAGTCTAGAAGAGCAGGACACAGGGATAAGGAGTATATGTGAACTGCAGGTGTCCAGGATGGGCTACAGTTAAACTAACTGATAAGTAGGAGGATAGGAGGATTATTATGTCTCTGGTGCGAATGAACCAATTAAACTGATATGAGCATCTACTGTGTGTGCTTCAAAGGCTGCCAGAAGTGATGAAGATTGTTGGAAGAAGTAATCGACCCTCAGAGACCACCACCACAATTCTGTACGCATGCAAGGAACTCTCTGGAAAAGGATGCAATCCATACGTAGCCTCATGAATATATATGTATGCGCAGTGGCTATAAAAGGACAGCTTCTGTGGCAATTGAGAGACACACGTTAGGAGGAGCTATCCCCTGTGTCTCCCAACGCCACAATAGATACCTGCTTGTCAGCTTGAAAACTTTGTTGGCAAGTTTGTTCCTGGAGTTTTCTCCGATTCAATTTGGCTACCCAGATGGGACTCTTTGCTCGACTTCAGGTCCCGCTGAGGACAGGGCTCCCTAGGGCCCTCGGGAATTTTTCCCGGAGGGACCCCTCGACTCATTCGGATCACTGCGGGAGCAGACAAGGACCATCTCATAAAAGATATTCTTTTCTTCTATATAGTCTGTAAGGTTCAGGGGGCATCTTGCATAAAGACTGAATTGGTAATTGGGTTAGTTTGGTAAGCGTACGCAAGGTTTGGAAGCCTTCCTTAAATCCGTTTGGTATACACCCACAAGAAGCAGGGGGCATCTTGTGGTTTGGGTCCTGCAAGACGCAGTGGGCGCCTTGTAGAAAAGGTTTTGGATTTTACGGGTATACAGCCACAAGGCAGGGGGCTTCTTGTAGTTTGGGTTCTGAAAGATGCAGGGGGTGCCTTGTGCAAATGGTTTTGGATCTTGTCGGTCTTTGATTTATTTTGTGGCTTGTTAGTGGGTTGCAGCCAA
>NW_026636100.1:0-2150 GCF_028554395.1 Pezoporus wallicus | reverse complement strand
CCCCCCATGGATGCTGTATCCCCATGGGTGCTGTCCCCCCCCCATGGAGGCTGTATCCCCATGGATGCTGTATCCCTATGGATGCTGTATCCCTATGGGTGCAGTCCCCCCAATGGATGCTGTCCCCCTTATGGGTGCTGTCTCCCTATGGGTGCTGTCCCCCCCCCCCATGGATGCTGTATCCCCATGGATGCTGTATCCCTATGGATGCTGTATTCCTCTGGGTGCAGTCCCCCCCCATGGATGCTGTATCCCCATGGGTGCTGTATCTCTATGGATGCTGTGCCCCCCCCCATGGATGCTGTATCCCTATGGATGCTGTATCCCTATGGGTGCTGTCCCCCCCCCCCCGTGCTGTCCCCCCCCCCATGGATGCTGTATCCCTATGGATGCAGTCCCCCCCCATGGATGCTGTATCCCCATGGATGCTGTATCCCCATGGATGCTGTATCCCCATGGATGCTATATCCCTATGGATGCTATATCCCTATGGATGCAGTCTCCCCCCTATGGATGCTGTATCCCTATGGATGCAGCCCCCCCCCCATGGATGCTGTATCCCTATGGATGCTGTATCCCTATGGATGCAGTCTCCCCCCTATGGATGCTGTATCCCTATGGATGCAGCCCCCCCCCCATGGATGCTATATCCCTATGGATGCTGTATCCTTATGGATGCAGCCCCCCCCCATGGATGCTATATCCCTATGGATGCTGTATCCCTATGGATGCTGTATCCCGATGGATGCTGTATCCCTATGGATGCAGCCCCCCCCCATGGATGCTATATCCCTATGGATGCTATATCTCTATGGATGCAGTCCCCCCCATGGATGCTATATCCCTATGGATGCTGTATCCCTATGGATGCTGTATCCCTATGGATGCAGCCCCTCCCCATGGATGCTATATCCCTATGGATGCTGTATCCCTATGGATGCAGCCCCCCCCATGGATGCTATATCCCTATGGATGCTGTATCCCTATGGATGCAGCCCCTCCCCATGGATGCTATATCCCTATGGATGCTGTATCCCTATGGATGCAGCCCCTCCCCATGGATGCTATATCCCTATGGATGCTGTATCCCTATGGATGCAGCCCCCCCCCATGGATGCTATATCCCTATGGATGCTCTATCCCTATGGATGCAGCCCCCCCCCCATGGATGCAGTCCCCCCCCCCATGGATGCAGCCCCCCCCCCATGGATGCTATATCCCTATGGATGCTGTATCCCTATGGATGCAGCCCCCCCCATGGATGCTATATCCCTATGGATGCTATATCCCTATGGATGCTGTATCCCTATGGATGCTGTATCCCTATGGATGCTGTATCCCTATGGATGCAGCCCCCCCCATGGATGCTATATCCCTATGGATGCTATATCCCTATGGATGCTGTATCCCTATGGATGCAGCCCCCCCCCATGGATGCTGACCCCATCTCCCCCCCAGCTGTGGCAGGAGCTCTGCACCCTGCTCTCGCAGCACCCCGAGCGCATCCGCTCCCTGGACGTGGGGGCCATCATCCGGGGGGGCCTGGCTCGCTTCACCGACCAGCGCGGCCGCCTCTGGGGGGCCCTGGCCGAGAGCTGCATCCGCAGCGGCCACTTCGAGAAGGTGACGGCTCCTGGGGGGTCCTGGGGGGTTCTATGGGGTTCTATGGGGTCCTAGGGGGTCCTAGGTGGGTTCTATGGGGTCCTATGGGGTTCTATGGGGGTTCTATGGGGTCCTATGGGGTCCTATGGGGGTCCTATGGGGTTCTATGGGGGTCCTATGGGGGTTCTGTGGGGTCCTAGGGGGGTCCTATGGGGGTCCTAGGGGGGTTCTATGGGGTCCTATGGGGGTCCTATGGGGTCCTAGGGGGGTTCTATGGGGTCCTATGGGGGTTCTATGGGGTCCTGGGGGGGTCCTATGGGGTTCTATGGGGTTCTATGGGGGTTCTATGGGGTCCTATGGGGGGGGGGTTCTGTGGGGTCCTATGGGGGTCCTATGGGGTCCTATGGGGGTCCTAGGGGGTTCTATGGGGGTCCTATGGGGTTCTATGGGGTCCTAGGGGGGTTCTATGGGGTCCTAGGGGGTCCAAGGAGGGTTCTATGGGGTCCTATGGGGTTCTATGGGGGTCCTATGGGGTCCTATGGGGTTCT
>NW_026636099.1:0-2118 GCF_028554395.1 Pezoporus wallicus | reverse complement strand
GTGGGATGTGGGATGTGGGATGTGGGGTGTGGGATGTGGGGTGTGGGGTGTGGGATAGGGGATGTGGGGATATGGGGTATGGACATGGGATATGGGATGTGGGATGTGGGGATATGGGGATAGGGGATATGGGGATGTGGGATATGAGGGATAAGGCACATGTGGGATATGGGATATGGGATATGTGTGATATGGGATATGGGATATGGGATATGGGGTATGTGGGATGTGGGATATGGGATATGGGATATGGGATATGGGATATGGGATATGGGATATGGGATATGGGATATGGGATATGGGATATGGGATATGTGGGATGTGGGATATGGGATATGGGATATGGGATATGGGATATGGGATATGTGGGATGTGGGATATGGGATATGGGATATGGGATATGGGATATGGGGTATGTGGGATATGGGATATGGGGTATGTGTGATACAGGGCAGGTGGGGCAAGGGGTATCTGGGACATTTGGGACATTGGACCCTGGTCCCCGGGGCCGGCCCCGCCCCCGTTCCGGTCCCTTTCCCATCGCTCCGCACTTTGGCCCCAGCCGAGGGACCGGCCCCGGACTCTGCCCCGGAGCACCCAGAGCTGCCGGCACCCAATGATACCGGGAACAGCACCCAGGGACACCGGTAACAGCACCCAGTGATACCGGTGACAGCACCCAGTGATACCGGTAACAGCACCCAGTGATACCGGTGACAGCACCCAGTGATACCGGTAACAGCACCCAGTGATACCGGTGACAGCACCCAATGATACCGGTGACAGCACCCAGTGATACCGGTGACAGCACCCAGTGATACCGGTAACAGCACCCATTGATACCGGTGACAGCACCCAGTGATACCGGTGACAGCACCCAGTGATACCGGTGACAGCACCCAGGGACACCGGTGACAGCACCCAGTGATACCGGTGACAGCACCCAGGGACACCGGTAACAGCACCCAGTGATACCGGTAACAGCACCCATTGATACCGGTGACAGCACCCAGGGACACCGGTAACAGCACCCAGTGATACCGGTAACAGCACCCAGTGATACCGGTGACAGCACCCAGTGATACCGGTGACAGCACCCATTGATACCGGTGACAGCACCCAGTGATACCGGTGACAGCACCCAGTGATACCGGTGACAGCACCCAGTGATACCGGTGACAGCACCCAGTGATACCGGTAACAGCACCCAGTGACACCGGGAACAGCACCCAGTGATACCGGTGACAGCACCCAGTGATACCGGTGACAGCACCCATTGATACCGGTAACAGCACCCAATGATACCGGTGACAGCACCCAGTGATACCGGTGACAGCACCCATTGATACCGGTAACAGCACCCAATGATACCGGTAACAGCACCCAATGATACCGGTAACAGCACCCAATGATACCGGTGACAGCACCCAGTGACACCGGTAACAGCACCCAGTGACACCGGGAACAGCACCCAGTGATACCGGTGACAGCACCCAGTGATACCGGTGACAGCACCCATTGATACCGGTAACAGCACCCAATGATACCGGTGACAGCACCCAGTGATACCGGTGACAGCACCCATTGATACCGGTAACAGCACCCAATGATACCGGTGACAGCACCCAGTGATACCGGTAACAGCACCCAGTGATACCGGTAACAGCACCCAGTGATACCGGTGACAGCACCCAATGATACCGGTGACAGCACCCAGTGATACCGGTGACAGCACCCAATGATACCGGTGACAGCACCCATTGATACCGGTGACAGCACCCAGTGATACCGGTGACAGCACCCAGTGATACCGGTGACAGCACCCAGTGATACCGGTGACAGCACCCAATGATACCGGTGACAGCACCCAGTGATACCGGTGACAGCACCCAGGGAATGATACCGGTGACAGCACCCAGTGATACCGGTGACACCGGTGACAGCACCCAATGATACCGGTGACAGCACCTGTGAGCACCCAGTGATACCGGTGACAGCACCCAATGATACCGGTGACAGCACCCAGTGATACCGGTGACAGCACCCAATGATACCGGTGACAGCACCCAATGATACCGGTGACAGCACCCAGTGATACCGGTGACAGCACCCAATGAT
>NW_026636098.1:0-2160 GCF_028554395.1 Pezoporus wallicus | reverse complement strand
TATGGGACCACTCTATGGGTCAGCTCTATGGGTCTGCTCAATGGGTCAGCCCTATGGGACCACTCTATGGGTCAGCTCTATGGGGCAGTTCTATGGGGCAGGGCTATGGGGCAGGTCTATGGGTCAGTTCTATGGGTCAGCTCTATGGGGCCGCTCTATGGGTCAGCTCTATGGGTCTGCTCAATGAGTCAGTTCTATGGGTCAGCCCTATGGGGCCGCTCTATGGGGCAGGGCTATGGGGCAGGTCTATGGGTCAGCTCTATGGGTCTGCTCAATGAGTCAGTTCTATGGGTCAGTTCTATGGGTCAGCCCTATGGGACCACTCTATGGGTCAGTTCTATGGGTCAGTTCTATGGGTCAGCTCTATGGGTCTGCTCAATGGGTCAGCCCTATGGGACCACTCTATGGGTCAGCTCTATGGGGCCGCTCTATGGGTCAGCTCTATGGGTCAGTTCTATGGGTCAGCCCTATGGGACCACTCTATGGGTCAGCTCTATGGGTCTGCTCAATGGGTCAGCCCTATGGGACCACTCTATGGGTCAGCTCTATGGGGCCGCTCTATGGGTCAGCTCTATGGGTCAGTTCTATGGGTCAGCCCTATGGGACCACTCTATGGGTCAGCTCTATGGGTCTGCTCAATGGGTCAGCCCTATGGGACCACTCTATGGGTCAGCTCTATGGGGCCGCTCTATGGGTCAGCTCTATGGGTCAGTTCTATGGGTCAGCCCTATGGGACCACTCTATGGGTCAGCTCTATGGGTCTGCTCAATGGGTCAGCCCTATGGGACCACTCTATGGGTCAGCTCTATGGGTCAGCTCTATGGGTCAGTTCTATGGGACCACTCTATGGGTCAGCCCTATGGGTCAGTTCTATGGGTCAGCTCTATGGGTCAGCTCTATGGGACCACTCTATGGGTCAGCCCTATGGGTCAGTTCTATGGGTCAGCTCTATGGGTCAGTTCTATGGGACCACTCTATGGGGCAGGGCTATGGGGTCTCTCTATGGCTCAGCTCTATGGGTCAGTTCTATGGGACCACTCTATGGGTCAGCCCTATGGGTCAGTTCTATGGGTCAGCTCTATGGGTCAGTTCTATGGGACCACTCTATGGGGCAGGGCTATGGGGTCTCTCTATGGGTCAGCTCTATGGGTCAGCTCTATGGGACCACTCTATGGGTCAGCTCTATGGGTCAGTTCTATGGGACCACTCTATGGGTCAGCCCTATGGGTCAGCTCTATGGGTCAGCTCTATGGGACTCTCTATGGGTCAGCTCTATGGGTCACTCTATGGGTCAGCTCTATGGGGCAGGGCTATGGGGTCTCTCTATGGGTCAGCTCTATGGGTCAGCTCTATGGGACCACTCTATGGGGCAGGGCTATGGGGCCTCTCTATGGGGCTCTCTGTGGGTCTCTCCCCTCCCTCGGGGGGGAGGGGAAAGGGGGGGGGGGGGGGGGGGGGGGGCGCGGCAGCGCAAGCGTGGGGGAGGGGCGGCTCTGCCGCAGGAGGGGGAGGGGGAGGGGGGGGGGGGCGGCACCTTTGGCCCCTCCCCCTCCCCCTCCCCCCCCCCCTCTTTTAACCCCTCCCCCCCCCGCCCCCGCTCAGAGCCGGAGCCGCGGCGCGGGAGCAGCGGCGCGAGCGGGTCCGTGACCGCCCCTCCCCCACCCCCCCCCCGCCCCCTCCCCCCCCCCCCCCCCCGGCACCTGCAATGGGGGGGGGGGATGGGGAGGGGCTCGCTATGGGGCAGGAGCTATGGGGCGGGAGCTATGGGGCGGGGCTTTGCCTATGGGTCTATAGGGGATGGATATGGGGCGGGAGCTATGGGGCGGGGCTTTGCCTATGGATCTATAGGGGATGGATATGGGGGGGGCGCCCTATGGGGCGGGGCTTTGCCTATGGGTCTATAGGGGATGGATATGGGGCGGGAGCTATGGGGCGGGGCTTTGCCTATGGATCTATAGGGGATGGATATGGGGGGGCGGGTCTATAGGGGATGGATATGGGGGGGGGCGGGGCGGGGCTTTGCCTATGGGTCTATAGGGGATGGATATGGGGCGGGAGCTATGGGGCGGGGCTTTGCCTATGGGTCTATAGGGGATGGATATGGGGGGGGCGCTATGGGGCGGGGCTTTGCCTATGGATCTATAGGGGATGGATATGGGG
>NW_026636097.1:0-2150 GCF_028554395.1 Pezoporus wallicus | reverse complement strand
TAATCCTGGCTCTTCTGCTGTGGGAGCAGAGGCCAAACGTTCGTGCTGTACTCACTGTGCTGCTGGGCAGCTGAGAGACACCACCTGAGAATTCGGATTCAAATGGACTTTTAGGTATGAAGCCGAGGAGAGACTGAAGAAGCAGACCCCTAGCTTTCCCTGCTGTGTGCCTTCTGCCGTGTGAGCAGATGCCACTGTTCATTCTGTGCTGACTGTGTTGCTGCGCAGCAGAGAGCAGGCTCTGGACTGATTCCATTCAAATGCTTTTCCTGTATGAAAGTGAGCAGTGAAAGCAACGATGGAGGCACCAATGTAAAGGTGATTGTGCGCTGAACAGGTCCAGCACCAGCTTTCAATCCTGGCTCTTCTGCTGTGGGAGCAGATGCCAAACGTTCGTGCTGTACTCACTGTGCTGCTGGGCAGCTGAGAGACACCACCTGAGAATTTGGATTCAAATGGACTTTTAGGTATGAAACCGAGGAGAGACTGCAATGATGGTGACCCCGTTGCAAAGCTGCTTGTGTGCTGAAGAAGCAGAGCACTAGCTTTCCCTGCTGGTCCTTCTGCCGTGTGAGCAGATGCCACTGTTCATTCTGTGCTGACTGTGTTGCTGCGCAGCAGAGAGCAGGCTCTGGACTGATTCCATTCAAATGCTTTTCCTGTATGAAAGTGAGCAGTGAAAGCAACGATGGAGGCACCAATGTAAAGGGGATTGTGTGCTGAACAGGTCCAGCACCAGCTTTCAATCCTGGCTCTTCTGCTGTGGGAGCAGAGGCCAAACGTTCGTGCTGTACTCACTGTGCTGCTGGGCAGCTGAGAGACACCACCTGAGAATTTGGATTCAAATGGACTTTTAGGTATGAAACCGAGGAGAGACTGCAATGATGGTGACCCCGTTGCAAAGCTGCTTGTGTGCTGAAGAAGCAGAGCACTAGCTTTCCCTGCTGGTCCTTCTGCCGTGTGAGCAGATGCCACTGTTCATTCTGTGCTGACTGTGTTGCTGCGCAGCAGAGAGCAGCCTCTGGACTGATTCCATTCAAATGCTTTTCCTGTATGAAAGTGAGCAGTGAAAGCAACGATGGAGGCACCAATGTAAAGGGATTGTGTGCTGAACAGGTCCAGCACCAGCTTTCAATCCTGGCTCTTCTGCTGTGGGAGCAGAGGCCAAACGTTCGTGCTGTACTCACTGTGCTGCTGGGCAGCTGAGAGAGACCACCTGAGAATTTGGATTCAAATGGACTTTTAGGTATGAAACCGAGGAGAGACTGCAATGATGGTGACCCCGTTGCAAAGCTGCTTGTGTGCTGAAGAAGCACAGCACTAGCTTTCCCTGCTGGTCCTTCTGCCGTGGGAGCAGATGCCACTGTTCATTCTGCCCTGACTGCGTTGCTGCGCAGCCGAGAGCAGGCTCTGGACTGATTCCATTCAAATGCTTTTCCTGTATGAAAGTGAGCAGTGAAAGCAACGATGGAGGCACCAATGTAAAGGTGATTGTGTGCTGAACAGGTCCAGCACCAGCTTTCAATCCTGGCTCTTCTGCTGTGGGAGCAGAGGCCAAACGTTCGTGCTGTACTCACTGTGCTGCTGGGCAGCTGAGAGACACCACCTGAGAATTCGGATTCAAATGGACTTTTAGGTATGAAACCGAGGAGAGACTGCAATGATGGTGACCCCGTTGCAAAGCTGCTTGTGTGCTGAAGAGACACAGCACTAGCTTTCCCTGCTGGTCCTTCTGCCGTGTGAGCAGATGCCACTGTTCATTCTGTGCTGACTGTGTTGCTGCCAGCAGGGAGCAGGCTCTTGACTGATTCCATTCAAATGCTTTTCCTGTATGAAAGTGAGCAGTGAAAGCAACGATGGAGGCACCAATGTAAAGGGGATTGTGTGCTGAACAGGTCCAGCACCAGCTTTCAATCCTTGCTCTTCTGCTGTGGGAGCAGATGCCAAACGTTCGTGCTGTACTCACTGTGCTGCTGGGCAGCTGAGAGAGACCACCTGAGAATTTGGATTCAAATGGACTTTTAGGTATGAAACCGAGGAGAGACTGCAATGATGGTGACCCCGTTGCAAAGCTGCTTGTGTGCTGAAGAAGCCCAGCACTAGCTTTCCCTGCTGGTCCTTCTGCTGTGCGAGCAGAATCCACTGTTCAT
>NW_026636096.1:0-2151 GCF_028554395.1 Pezoporus wallicus | reverse complement strand
CTTATATGGGAGGAGGAGGAGGAGGAGGACACGCCCCCCCCCCCTTCACTGCCTTATATGGGAGGAGGAGGACACGCCCCCCACACAACCCCATTGACTTATATGGGAAAGGAGGAGGAGGAGGACACGCCCCCCACACAACCCCACTGCCTTATATGGAAGGAGGAGGACACGCCCCCCACACAACCCCATTGCCTTATATGGGAGGAGGAGGAGGAGGAGGACACGCCCCCACACACGACCCCATTGCCTTATATGGAAGGAGGAGGACACGCCCCCCACACAACCCCATTGACTTATATCGGAGGAGGAGGACACGCCCCCCCCCCCCATTGACTTATATGGAAGGAGGACACGCCCACACGCCCCCCACACAACCCCATTGACTTATATGGAAGGAGGAGGACACGCCCCCCACACAACCCCACTGCCTTATATGGGAGGAGGAGGATGTGCCCCCCCCCACCCTTCACTGCCTTATATGGGAGGAGGAGGAGGACACGCCCCCCACACAACCCCACTGCCTTATATGGGAAAGGAGGAGGACACGCCCCCCCCCCCCAGTCTTTATATGGGAGGAAGCTCCGCCCACTTCCATATATGGGAGGAGGAGGACATCCCCCCCCCCCCCCATTTCCATGCTTTATATGGGCTTAAGCTCCGCCTACTTGCATAGATGGGAGGAGGAGGCCACGCCCCCTTCCTAGTCCTTATATGGGAGGAAGCTCCGCCCACTTCCATACATTGCAGGAGGCTCCACCCACTTTCCATATATTGGAGGCCGTGCCGCCTTCATAGTCCTTATATGGGAGGAAGCTCCGCCCAGTTCCATATATGGGAATAGGAGGCCACGCCCCCCTCCCTTCCCAGTCTTTATATGGGAGGAAGCTCCGCCCACTTCCATATATGGCCACACCTCCCTTCCTATCCCTTATATCGGAGAAGGGCCCGCCCCCTTTCCATATACGGGAGGAACACCCCCTTCTCAGTCTTTATATGGGAGGAGGCTCCGCCCACTTCCATATATGGGAATAGGAGGACATGCCCCCCTCTTCCCATGCTTTATATGAGAGGAAGCTCCGCCCACTTCCATATATGGGAGAAGGCAAAGCCCTCTTCCTAGTCTTTCCATGGGAGGAGGCTCCGCCCCCTCCCTTTCCATATATGGGAGGCCATGACCCCTTCATAGTCCTTATATGGGAGGAAGCTCCACCCACTTCCATATATGGGAAGGGGAGGCCACGCCCCCCCCTTCCTCTCCCTTATATGGGCGCAGGTCACGCCCCCCCTTCCCAGTCTTTTTATGGGAGGAAGCTCCACCCACTTCCATATACGGGAAGAGCAGGCCACGCCCCCTTCATATTTGTTATAGACTCCACCTCCTTTTCCATATATGGCAGGGGAGGCCACGCCCCCTTCCCAGTCCTTATATGGGAAGGGTAGGCCACAGCCCCCATTGCCTTATATGGGAAGAGGAGGCCACGCCCCCTCCAATCAACCCAATCACCATTCCATGGGAGGCGGCCACGCCCCCCCCCCCCCCCCCTCCATATATGGAAACCCACGCCCCCATGCCCTTATATGGGGCGGAAGCCACGCCCCCTTCCAGGGTACGCAACCCCCATTGGCCCTTACCCAATCACGTGCCAGCCCCTCCCCCGTGGCCACGCCCCCCCCCCCCCCCCCCCCCCCCCATTGGCCGTGACCCCTCCCTCCCCTTTTATGGTGCTCAAGGGCGGGGCCAAGCCTTGGCCACGCCCCCTCCTCCTCCCCCCCCCCACGTGACCCCTCCCCTACCGCAGGCCGGGGGGGCGGGGCCTATCCGCAGCGCGGAGGCCTCTGATTGGCTGGAAAATATGGGGGGGGGTGCGTTTATATGCAAAAGGGGGGCGGGGCTATGCAAATGAGGTGTATATATAAGGGAGGGGCGGGACCCGATTGGCTCCGCCCCCTCCTGCGGGTCGGGAGGGGGCGGGGCCTCGGGGATTGGGGGGGGGAGGGGTTAATTATTGATTAATAATTAATGATTAATAAAGGCAACGCCTGGAGTATTATGGGATGTAAAGGGGGATTATGGGATGTAAAGGGGGATTATGGGATGTAAAGGGGGATTATGGGATGTAAAGGGGGATATTATGGGATGTAAAGGGG
>NW_026636095.1:0-2199 GCF_028554395.1 Pezoporus wallicus | reverse complement strand
AAATCTCCCACTAGCGCATGATCTCTATTTTCTACTGCGTGCTTCAAAGTGGCGCCGCAATCGATTTGGCGCCGAGGCACCGCCCTCTTTCTTTCGGATTCCTCGACTTTTATCATCTGTATCCCTTCTAATATACTTTCTCTGTCCTTTTCAAAGTCCCTACTTTCGGAACTGGGGTGGTGGGGGAGCAGGGGGTTACACCTCCTCCGCGGCACCTTCTGATGGAGGGGGAGAAAAGGGGGGGGGGAACCCTATGCTCCCGCGAGTTGGGGGAAATGAGTTGTAATCTTCCCCCGGTTTCAACCGACCGGGGACGTCTGTTCCTAGTTTCTCCGTTGCTACCGCGGCAGTTTACTTTTCTGCCTTGTATCTTTTTATACAGTTCATTACTTCCCTCCGTGGTTTACCGAGTTTCTTTGCCTTTTTATAATCATTAAGCACTGAGTCAAATAGTTCATCACTAAACTTTCGCCACTCACTCTTCTCAAATATTTTATTAGGATCTGCAAAAAAAATCTCTTAGCCTTCCCTACAGCCAGTAGACCTGCTAGCTGCTTTAGAGTCTCAGGCTCAATTCCCTGCTTTTATAAAAAGCACTGTAATAAGTCCAGGGCTACCTCTCGGTCCATTTTCATGGCCAGCCTTTTCCGGATCGTCTTCTTCTGGGTCGTCCTGTAACCTCGGTCTCCGGATCGGCCTCCCGACGCAGCAGTGTCTGGTTCGCCCCAGCGGCGGATTTCTTTCGGTGAGTCCAAGCACCCGGGTCCGTCACGCCACCGTAGCAGCATTGCCCGCGCTTCCCGGCCACTGCCGCCGGCGCCGCTCACTCGCCGTTCCGGGTCCCCGTCGACCGGGGCCCTGTATCCCGGGTCCCCATCGACCGGGGCCCTGTATCCGGGTCCCCGTTAAACCGGGGCCCTGTATCCCGGGTCCGCGCTGGTCAGGGCCCTGTATTCCGGGTCCCCGTCGGCCGGGGCCCTGTATTCCGGGTCCCCGTCGGCCGGGGCCCTGTATCCCGGGTCCCCACTAGTCGGGGCCCTGTATCGGAGTCCCCGCTAGTCGGGGCCCTGTATCCCGGGTCCCCGCTAGTCGGGGCCCTGTATCCCGGGTCCCCGTCGGCCAGGGCCCTGTATCCGGGTCCCCGTCGACCGGGGCCCTGCAATCTGCGTCCCTGTTCGGGCGCCATTTGTAAGCGGCGAGGAGAAGCAGACAAGCCAACCCAATATGGGTGATAAGCAACTTCTACTTTATTTGTGACACAGTTCACACATATATAGGAGTGGTATTCAGCCACTCCTTCTTGGCATAACAGTATTGGTTAGCCCCCACAGCTTCCTCCACATTCTCCTCCCAGGTCTGGTCTCCGGCCACCTGTGGGGGCCACCCCCTGCCTTGCTTTCACAGTCCTCCAGAACTCTATGGTCCTGCTCTTAGAGTCATTCTGCAACACTCTACAACTCCTCTATAACTTCATGACTACTCTATGGTTCCTCTATGACAGATATTTGAATGCTCTATGACTTGTCTATGACTCATCTATAACTCCTCTTGGACACCTCTATGAGGACTCTGTGACGCCCCTATGACACCTGTATGATGCCTCTATTAAGCTTTCATGACTCCTCTGTGTGACTCCACTTTGACTAGATTGTGACCACTGTATGACTTCTCTATGACTGCTCTGTGACTCCTCTATGACTCCTCTATGACTTCTCTGTGACTTCTCTGTGACTCCTACATGACTCCTCCATTACAACTCTATGAATCCTCTATGACTACTCTATGACTCTGACTCCTCTATGACTGCTCTATGACTCCTCTATGACTCCTTTATGACTCCTCTTGAACACCTCTATGATGCCTCTATGATGGCTTTATGACGCCTCTATGACTCCACTGTGTCTGCATTGTGACTCCACTGGGACTCCTCTATGACTCCTCAGTGACTCTTATATGACTCCCCTATGACTCTTCTATGAATCCTCTATAAATCTATGACTTCTCTCTGACTCCTCTGTGTCTCCTCTATGACCCTTGTATGACTCCTCTATGGCTCCTCTATGACTCTGTATGACACTATGACTCCTTTATGACACCTCTATGACTCCTCTGTGACTCCTCTATGACTCCTCTATGTTCTATGACTCATCTCTGACAATTCCTCATTGACCCCTCTTTGACTCCTCTATGATTTCTCTA
>NW_026636094.1:0-217 GCF_028554395.1 Pezoporus wallicus | reverse complement strand
GAATCCGAATTCTCAGGTGGTGTCTCTCAGCTGCCCAGCAGCACAGTGAGTACAGCACGAACGTTTGGCCTCTGCTCCCACAGCAGAAGAGCCAGGATTGAAAGCTGGTGCTGGACCTGTTCAGCACACAATCCCCTTTACATTGGTGCCTCCATCGTTGCTTTCACTGCTAACACTCATACAGGAAAAGCATTTGAATAGAATCCGTCCAGAGCCT
>NW_026636093.1:0-2175 GCF_028554395.1 Pezoporus wallicus | reverse complement strand
AGCCATGTTGATGAGCCCCACGGCCAGGGTCTTGTAGCCCAGGAAGGTCCGGTTCTTGTAGCGCTTCCGCCGCTGCAGCATCACCTGGAGCCGGTTGCTGTCCCGCTTCAGGAAGTGGGGGTACTGCAGCAAACGGGGGGGTGTCAGCGATGGGTGGGGGGCACCCATGGGTGCTGGGGGTGGGTTTGGGTCCCACCTGCAGGGAGAACGTGAGCTGCAGCTCGGTCTCGGGGGTCCCGGCTGGCAATGGGATCTCATTGGAGCGCAGGATCCGCTTGGAGCCCTTTATAGAATTAAGGGGGGGGGGGGTCCCCAACATAACAGAGACAAAAGGGGTGGCTTCGACCCCCCCCCCCCTCTTCCCCCGTACCTGCAGCTTAACGGCGATGACCACGGAGCCCAGGTCCTTGCCCAGCTCCCGCACCAGCACCAGGCGCTGCAGCGTGAGGCTGAAGAGCCTGGGGATGGAGAGCGGGGGTCGGTACCCGGTACCCGGTGCTTTCCCCCCCCCCCACCCCCGGTAGCACCGCAAGGGATGGGAGGGAGGTGGAAGGGGAAGGGAGGGGGGGGGGGGGTCCCGGCTCACCTGGGCACGCAGCTGGGCGAGCTCCGGTCCACTTCCCACGTCGCGTACAGGTTCATCTGCACCGGCCGCGGACCGGGACCGACGGGAGCGGAACCGGGGGTCGGAGGAGGAGGAAGAGGAGGAGGAGGAGGAGGAGGAAGAAGAGGCCCCGGGGTGCCCGGAGGGGGAAGCGGGGAGGCCGCGGGCGGCGGGGCCGGGCCGGGAGGGCCGCGGGGGCCGCCGCGTTCCGCCATCACCCCCCGCCGCCGCCGCCGCCGCCGCCGCCGCCGCCTCACGCCTGGGCCACGCCCCCCAACGGGAGATCCTCGCGTTCTCATTGGTCGGCGCAAGAAACGTAGCCCCGCCCTCCTTGCGCACGGCCGCCGCAAGGCCACGCCCACCCGTGGGGTTTATAATAAGCCACGCCCACCGGTGGCTCTGCCGCGGTGGCCACGCCTCCGTCAGCCGGATCCTCGGCGCGGATTGGGTGGGGCAGGGCATGGACACGCCCCCAAGGAGGGGAGAGCGCGGGGAAACGGGGAGAGACCGGGATGGAGATGGGGGGACACGGGGATACCGAGGGAGCTGTGCTGCTGGATATGGGATCGGGGGGACATTGGGATGGAGTTTGGGGACACGGGGATACCGAGGGAGCTGTGCTGCTGGATATGGGATCAGGGGGACATTGGGATGGAGTTTGGGGACATAGGGATACCAAGGGAGCTGCGCTGCTGGATATGGGATCGGGGGGACATTGGGATGGAGCTTGGGGACATGGGGGTACCAAGGGAACTGTGCTGCTGGATATGGGATCAGGGGGACATTGGGATGGAGCTTGGGGACACGGGGATACCGAGGGAGCTGTGCTGCTGGATATGGGATCAGGGGGACATTGGGATGGAGTTTGGGGACATGGGGGTACCAAGGGAACTGTGCTGCTGGATATGGGATCAGGGGACATTGGGATGGAGCTTGGGGACACGGGGATACTGATGGACTGTGCTGCTGGATATGGGATCGGGGGGACATTGGGATGGAGTTTGGGGGACACGAGGATACTGATGGAGCTGTGCTGCTGGATATGGGATCGGGGGGACATTGGGATGGAGAGCAGAGCACCAAGCTGAGGGTGTTGGGGGGACGACAACGGACACCCCTTTTATTTACAAACCCATAGGGACAAGGATCAAGGGAGCGGGACAAGGGATGGGGCCAGCCCATTGTCCCCTATGGGGGACAGCAGGCAGAGGTGGGGTGCGGGGTGAGAGCCGTGGGGGGGGTCACCCCCTCTTAGAACTTGAACTATTTGTACTTCTTGCCCCCACCTCGGGTGTCCTGGGGCTGCGCCTTCCGCTTCTTCTGCTGCAGGGGATGGGGGAGAGAGCGGGGTCAGTGGGGGGGGGCACAAAGGGGGAGAAAGGGGGTGATGGGGGAGTGACACAGGGGATGATGATGGGGGGGTGGCAAAGGGGGTGATGGGGAGGTGAAAAGGGGTGACAAGGGGGGTGACAAGGGGGTTGACAAAGGGGGTGATGATGGGGTGACAAAGGGGGGGGTGACAAGGGTGACAGAGGGGGTGATGATGGGGTGACAAAGGGGGGTGACAAAGG
>NW_026636092.1:0-214 GCF_028554395.1 Pezoporus wallicus | reverse complement strand
AGGTGGGAAAGCTGGTGAAAGCTTAGGGTTAGGGTTAGGGTTAGGGTTAGGGTTAGGGTTAGGGGCTAGGGTTAGGGGTTAGGGTTAGGGTTACGGTTACGGTTAGGGTTGCCGTCTGCTCCCACAGTCGAAGAGCCAGGAGGGAAAGCATGTGCTGGGCATCTTCAGCACACAGTCAGCTTTGCAATGCTGTCACCATTACTGCTGTCACTCC
>NW_026636091.1:0-2123 GCF_028554395.1 Pezoporus wallicus | reverse complement strand
GTATGGGGTATGGGGGGTATATGGGGTATGGGATATGGGGTGTGGGGTATGGGATATGGGGGGTATATGGGGTATGGGGTGTGGGATATCGGGTGTGGGATATGGGATATGGGGGGTATATGGGGTATGGGATATGGGGTATGGGATATGGGGTGTGGGGTATGGGATATCGGGTGTGGGATATAGGGTATGGGGGGTATGGGGTATGGGATGTGGGGTATGGGGTATGGATTACAGGGTACGGGATGTGGGGTATGGGGTATGTTGTATGGGATGTGGGGTATGGGGTATGTTGTATGGGGTATGGGATGTGGGGTATGGGGTATGGATTACAGGGTACGGGATGTGGGGTATGGGGTATGTTGTATGGGGTATGGGATGGAGGGTATGGGGTATGGGATATGGGGTATGGGATATGAGTATGGGGTATGGGGTGTGGGGTAGGGGATGTGGGGTGTGGGGTATGGGATATGGGGTGTGGGATATGGGGTGTGGGGTAGGGGATGTGGGGTGTGGGGTATGGGTTACGGGATATGGGATGTGGGGTATATGGGATATGTGGGATATATGGGGGGTATGGGATATAGGATATGGGAAATGGGATATAGGGTATGAGGTATGTGGGATATATGGGGGGTATGGGATATATGCGATATGGGGCATTGGGTATGGGATATGGGGTATGGAATATGGGATATATATATGATATATTGGATATGGAGTACGAAATAGGGGATATATGGGATATGGGGTATGGGTTATGGGATATAGGTTATGTGGTATGGGGCATGGGATATGGGGTATGGGATATAGGGCATGGGATATGGGGTATGGAATATGGGATATATGGGATATATTGGATATGGGGTACGGAATAGGGGATATATGGGATATGAGGTATGGGTTATGGGATATAGGATATGTGGTATGGGGCATGGGATATGGGATATATGGGATACGGGGTATGCGATATGGGGCATGGGATATGGGATATGGGATATATGGGATATGGGGTATGGGGCATGGGATATGGGGCATGGGATATGGGGCATGGGATATGGGGCATGGGATATATGGGGTACGGGGTATGCGATATGGGGCATGGGATATGGGATATGGGGTATGGGATATATGGGATATGGGGTATGGGGCATGGGATATGGGATATGGGGCATGGGATATGGGATATGGGATATATGGGGTACGGGGTATGCGATATGGGGCATGGGATATGGGATATGGGATATATGGGGTACGGGGTATGCGATATGGGGCATGGGATATGGGATATGGGGCATGGGATATGGGATATGGGGCATGGGATATGGGGCATGGGATATGGGATATGGGATATATGGGGTAGGGGGTATGGGATATGGGATATATGGGGTAGGGGGTATGGGATATGGGGCATGGGATATGAGATATGGGGCATGGGATATGTGGTATGGGGCATGGGATATGGGGCATGGGATATGGGGTATGGGATATGGGGCATGGGATATGGGATATAGGATATGGGATATGGGATATGGGGCAAGGGATATGGGGCATGGGATATGGGATATATGGGGTAGGGGGTATGGGATATGGGGCATGGGATATGAGATATGGGGCATGGGATATGGGATATGGGGCATGGGATATGGGATATAGGATATGGGATATATGGGATATGGGATATGGGATATATGGGATACTGGTTATAGGTTATGGGTCCAATGGGTCCACCCTGGGTCCCCCATCCCATCGGCACCGCTTCCCCCCCCCCCCCCCCATTGTGACGCCACCGGTGGGGGTGTGAAACAACCCCATTTCTGCTGTGTCAGCACAAACCCCCCTCCCCCCCATCCCCCCCCCCCCCCCCCAAGGTCACCCCGGAGGTGACACGGGGACAAGGGCCACGTTGTTGTCAATGGGTGTCAATGGGGGGGGGGGGGGGGGGGGGGGACGGGGGTGGGGGGGGGGGAGGGGGGGGTGCACAATGGCCCCATTCTATGGCACCCGCGCCGGGTGACGCCTGGCACCTCAATGGGTGCGGGTGGGGGTGGGGGGGGGGACACAAAGGGTGCCCCCCTCCCCCCACATGGGTGACAATGGGGGGGGGGATGTGGAAAGGAAGG
>NW_026636090.1:0-2144 GCF_028554395.1 Pezoporus wallicus | reverse complement strand
GACACAGGGGCAGGGACATCCCAGCCTGGCCCTGACCCACTGGCTATGGGACACTGAGTGGGGATGGGGCCAATCCAGCCCCTCCCCAGTGTCCCCAGTGCCCCCTGTTCACCGCAGAGCTCGAGGCTGGGCAGTGATGACCCCCTTGTCCCCATTGCCCCAACTACCCCATCACCCCCAAGTCCCCATCACTCCCATCACCCCCATTGCCCCCTTCACCTCTGTTACCCCCATTGCCCCCATCACCCCCATCACCCCCATTGCCCCCATCATCCCCATTCCCCCATTGCCCTATCATTCCCATCACCTCCCTTGCCCCATCACACCCATCACCCCCTGCCCCATCACCCCCCATTGCCCCCAGCGGTCCCCTCACCCCTATTCCCCCATTGCCCCCATCACCCCCATCACCTCCATTGCCCCCATCACCCCCATCAGCCCCATCACCCCCTTTGCCCCATCACCCCATCACCCTCATTACCCCATCACCCCCATTGCCCCATTGCCCCCATCATTCCATCACCATCACCCCATCACCCCCATCGTTCCATCGCCCCCATCTCCACCATTGTTCCATCACCCCCATCACCCCCATCGTTCCATCACCCCATCGTTCCATCACCCCCACAACCCCATCACCCCCATCGCCCCATCACCCCCATCGTTCCATCAGCCCCATCACCCCCATTGCCCCATCACCCCCATCACCCCCATTGCCCCATCACCCCCATCTCCCCCATCACCCCCATCGTTCCATCAGCCCCATCACCCCATTGCCCCATCACCCCCATCTCCCCCATCACCCCCATCTCCCCCATCGTCATCCCTCATCACCCCCATCATCACCCGTATCACCCCATTGCCCCATCACCCCCATCTCCCCCATTGCCCCATCACCCCCATCTCCCCCATCACCCCATCACCCAAATTGCCCCATCACCCCCATCACCCCCATCGTTCCATCGCCCCCATCACCCCCATAATTCCATAGCCCCCATCACCCCATCACCCCCATCACCCCATCGCCCCCAGTACCCCCATCGCTCCCATCACCCCCATCGTTCCATCACCCCCATTCCCCCATCACCCCCATTGCCCCATCGCCCCCATCGTTCCATCTCCCCCATCACCCCCATCATTCCATCACCCCCATTGCCCCATCACCCCCATCGTTCCATCGCCCCCATCACCCCCATAATTCCATCACCCCCATAGCCCCCATCACCCCCATCACCCCATCGCCCCCAGTACCCCCATCGCTCCCATCACCCCCATTGCCCCATCACCCCCATCTCCCCCATTGCCCCATCTCCCCCATTACCCCAATCTGCCCCATCACCCCCATCACCCCCATCACCCCCATCACCCCATCCCCCCCGCTCACCACGGAACTCGAGCCCTCGCAGCTGGAAGGTCACGAGCCCCTGCCCCACTTCCACGAGGTGCACGAGGGCGCTGAGCCTGTCCGAGGCCAGCACGAAGCAGTCGCCGGCGGCGGCCGGGCCCCAGCGGCCCAGCTCCAGGTCCCCGCTCAGCGCCCGCTGCAGCGCCCGCCGCAGGTGCTCGTAGAAGATGGAGTTGAGGTGGTCCTCATCGGAGCCTGCGCCACGTGGGGGGTGTGGGGCGGGCGCTGTGGGGCGCTATGGGGCTCTGCGCTCACCCCCTAAGCGTTGGGGTGGCAGCAGAGGGGGGGATACAGGGGGATATGGGGGAGCCTTGGACTGAAGGAGTCTGGGATGCTCTGGAGGTGGATATGTGGGGCTGCCAGGGGCCATGGGGTGAGGCAGGCGCTATGGGGGCTATGGGGCTCTGTGCTCACCCCCTAAGCGTTGGGGTGGCAGCAGAGGGGGGGATACAGGGGGATATGGGGGAGCCTTGGACTGAAGGAGTCTGGGATGCTCTGGAGGTGGATATGTGGGGCTGCCAGGGGTCATGGGGTGGGGCAGGCGCTATGGGGCGCTATGGGGCTCTGCGCTCACCCCCTAAGCGTTGGGGTGGCAGCAGAGGGGATGATGGGGTGGGGGGGGATATGGGGGAGGCTTGGGGCTGAAGGAGTCTGGGATGCTCCGGAGGTGGATATGTGGGGCTGCCAGGGGCCATGGGGTGGGGCAGGCGCTATGGGACGCTATGGGGCACTCCGCTCA
>NW_026636089.1:0-2184 GCF_028554395.1 Pezoporus wallicus | reverse complement strand
TCCTCAGCACCCATGGGTGCTCTGTGTCCCCTCCATTCCTCAGCACCCATGGGTGCTCTGTGTCCCCTCCGTTCCTCAGCACCCATGGGTGCTCTGTGTCCCCTCCATCCCTCAGCACCCATGGGTGCTCTGTGTCCGCTCCATTCCTCAGCACCCATGGGTGCTCTGTGTCCCCTCCATTCCTCAGCACCCATGGGTGCTCTGTGTCCCCTCCATTCCTCAGCACCCATGGGTGCTCTGTGTCCCCTCCATTCCTCAGCACCCATGGGTGCTCTGTGTCCCCTGTTCCTCAGCACCCATGGGTGCTCTGTGTCCCCTCCATTCCTCAGCACCCATGGGTGCTCTGTGTCCCCCCCATGGGTGCGTGTCCCCCCCGTTCCTCAGGGGGTGCTCTGTGTCCCCTCTGCCTCAGCACCCATGGGTGCTCTGTGTCCCCCTCCATCCTCAGTGGGTGCTCTGTGTCCCCCTCAGCACCCATGGGTGCTCTGTGTCCCCTGTTCCACCACCCCATGGGTGCTCTGTGTCCCCTCCATTCCTCAGCACCCATCAGCACCCATGGGTGCTCTGTGTCCCCTCCATTCCTCAGCACCCATGGGTGCTCTGTGTCCCCTCCATTCCTCAGCACCCATGGGTGCTCTGTGTCCCCTCCATTCCTCAGCACCCATGGGTGCTCTGTGTCCCCTCCATGCCTCAGCACCCATGGGTGCTCTGTGTCCCCTCCTCAGCACCCATGGGTCCTGTGTCAGCACCCATGGGTGCTCTGTGTCCCCCATTCCTCAGCACCCATGGGTGCTCTGTGTCCCCTCCATTCCTCAGCACCCATGGGTGCTCTGTGTCCCCTCCATTCCTCAGCACCCATGGGTGCTCTGTGTCCCCTCAGCACCCATGGGTGCTCTGTGTCCCCTCCTTTCCTCAGCACCCATGGGTGCTCTGTGTCCCCTCCATTCCTCAGCACCCATGGGTGCTCTGTGTCCCCTCCATTCCTCAGCACCCATGGGTGCTCTGTGTCCCCTCCATCCCTCAGCACCCATGGGTGCTCTGTGTCCCCCCCTGTTCCTCAGCACCCATGGGTGCTCTGTGTCCCCTCCATTCCTCAGCACCCATGGGTGCTCTGTGTCCCCTCCATTCCTCAGCACCCATGGGTGCTCTGTGTCCCCTCCATTCCTCAGCACCCATGGGTGCTCTGTGTCCCCTCCATTCCTCAGCACCCATGGGTGCTCTGTGTCCCCTCCATTCCTCAGCACCCATGGGTGCTCTGTGTCCCCTCCATTCCTCAGCACCCATGGGTGCTCTGTGTCCCCTCCATCCTGTGGGTGCCTGTGTCCCCTCCCCTCAGCACCCATGGGTGCTCTGTGTCCCCTCCATTTCTCAGCACCCATGGGTGCTCTGTGTCCCCTGTCCCTCTTCCCCCATGGGTTCTCTGTTGCCTGACCCGTGCCTCTTCTGCTCTGGGTGCTCTGTGTCCGCACTGCCTCAGCACCCATGGGTGCTCTGTGTCCCCTCCATTCCTCAGCACCCATGGGTGCTCTGTGTCCCCTCCATTCCTCAGCACCCATGGGTGCTCTGTGTCCCCTGTTCCTCAGCACCCATGGGTGCTCTGTGTCCCCTCCATTCCTCAGCACCCATGGGTGCTCTGTGTCCCCTGTTCCTCAGCACCCATGGGTGCTCTGTGTCCCCTCCATTCCTCAGCACCCATGGGTGCTCTGTGTCCCCTCCATCCCTCAGCACCCATGGGTGCTCTGTGTCCCCTCCATTCCTCAGCACCCATGGGTGCTCTGTGTCCCCTCCATCCCTCAGCACCCATGGGTGCTCTGTGTCCCCTCCATTCCTCAGCACCCATGGGTGCTCTGTGTCCCCTCCATTCCTCAGCACCCATGGGTGCTCTGTGTCCCCTCCAGTCCTCAGCACCCATGGGTGCTCTGTGTCCCCCCCGGTCCTCAGCACCCATGGGTGCTCTGTTCCTCTCAGCACCCATGGGTGCTCTGTGTCCCCTCCATTCCTCAGCACCCATGGGTGCTCTGTGTCCCCTCCATTCCTCAGCACCCATGGGTGCTCTGTGTCCCCCCCGTTCCTCAGCACCCATGGGTGCTCTGTGTCCCCTGTTGCTCTGTGTCCCCTGTTCCTCAGCACCCATGGGTGCTCTGTGTCCCCTCCATTCCTCAGCACCCATGGGTGCTCTGTGTC
>NW_026636087.1:0-2153 GCF_028554395.1 Pezoporus wallicus | reverse complement strand
AAATGTCAGTTTTCATCTCCTCCTGCTTAAGTAGCCACTCGTGTTGTCTGACACACAGGCTTTGTGTCAGTGGGGGTCTCTCATTGTATTTAAGGGAAATAAACCATCCTGCAGCAACTTCTTCTCTGTGATATGTCCTCACATGGCAGGAATGAAGGGGAATGAAAGCAGCTTTCTGGCTGCTCCAGCTCTGGGTTGGCTGCTCTGTGCCTGCAGCAGTAAGAGCTCTTGGGGAGCCCAAGGCCCGGGGCTGTTGTGCTGGTGTGGGGAGATGGGATGGCATGGGGGAGCTGCAGAGCTCTCAGGGTGTCCTGGGCAGGGGAGCAGGGGACACAGGGGCCCCTGCAGGGGACTGCCCTGCAATGGCACAGGCTGGGGCTGCCTGGCTGAGAACAGCCCATGGGAAAGGTCTGGGTGGGCAGGAGCTGGACAGGAGGCAGCGTGTGCCCTGGCAGCAAGGGAGGACAGCAGCATCGTGGGCTGTATGTGCAGGAGCACGGCAGGAGAACAAGGGAAGGGATGATCTGGAATCCTCCATCCAGGTTTCAGATCCCCAGTTCAGGAGTGGGTTTATCAGTGGGCGCTCAGGACAGGCAGAGATAGGAACACGGTGCCTGTGGGGAGAGTCTGGGGGAGCTGGGCTTCTCCAGCCTGGAGAAGGGAAGGCTGATGGGGACCTGAGATCTTGGGAAGGGAAGGCTGTTGGGGACTGGCTGCCTGTAGCGGCAAGGAGGTCATGGAGAATACAGAGCCAGGCTCCTCACCATGGTGCCTGGTGGGAAGACAAAAGGCAGTGGGGGATAGTGACAGAGGAGAGGTTCAGCCAGGAGAGAAGGAAACCTTGTTCCCATAGGCTCAGGCAAGTGCTGCATCAGGTCACCCAGAAAGGCTGTGCAGTCTCTGGCCCTGGGCATTTCCAACTCAGCCTGAATCGAGCCTTGAACCACTTGCTCTGACTCTGCTCCTGACAGGTTCGACTTGAGACCTCCTGGGGTCCCTTCCAACCTCTGTTCACTTCTGATCCTACAATGATGGGCTTATGAAGGGTCACAAAGATGCTCTAAGGGCTGGAGCATGTCTCCAGTAATGACAGCTGAGAGAGCTGGGGGTGTTCAGCCTGGAGAAGGCTCCAGGGAGACCTTACTAAGCCCATTCCTAAACAGAGCCTACAGGAAATCTGGAGGGGGGTTATTTGCAAGGGCCTGTAGGGACAGGGCAAGGAGGAACAGCTTTAACCTGACAGAGGGGAGAGTGAGACGAGATCTCAGGAAGAAGCTCTTCTGTTTGCGGGTGGTAGGACACTGGCACAGGGTACCATCTCTGGCAGCGTGCAAGGCCAGGTTGGACACAGGGGCTTGGACCAACCTGCTCTAATGGAAGGTGTCCTTGCCCGTTGCAGGGGTTGGAACTGGATGAGCTTTAAGGTCCCTTCCAGCCAAATCCAGTCTGGAATTCCAGGATTCAGGAATCAATAGCATGTTGAGGAGAGGATGCCCTTGAAGGGAGTATTGAAAGGGGACTCTCAGGCTTTCCCAGAGCACACAGAGCATTTCCCAGTCTGGAATACAGGAAACATTGGACCGAGGCCATGCAGCCAAAGGGAGGCAGAGCAGGGCTGCTGAGCTGCAGCTCAAGCCTGTCCTAGGCGGAAGTGGCAAGGAAGCAGAGACCAACACAACCTCCTTGGATAGGGGATGCCCTGCTGTGCAATGACAGCAGTGACTTCTGGGGCTTAAGCCAAGCTGGCAACTCAGAACCACGCAGCCGCTCGCTCACTCCCTACCACCCCCCCATCCTCCTGCTCCCAGAGGGATGGGGAGGAAAATGGAAAGAATGCAACTCCCACGGGTTGAGATAAGAACACTCCAGTAACTAAGGTGTAACACAAATCACTGCTGCTACCACCAGTAATAATAATGATAAGGGAAATAACAAGGGAAGAGAATACAACCGCTTACCACCTGCCGATCGATACCCAGCCTGACCGAGCAGTGAACTACCCCTTCCGTGTAACTGTCCCCAGTTTATATAGTGGGTATGTCATGTTGTGGTTTGGAATACCTCTTTGGCTAGTTTGGGTCAGGTGTCCTGTCTCTGCTTCCTCCTGGCTTGCCCTCCTCCCTGCCAAGCGTGAGACTCAGAAAGTCCTAGGT